>NW_015505405.1:1202470-1213903 GCF_001515645.1 Sinocyclocheilus grahami
TATATATATATATATATATATATATATATATATATATATATATATATATAAATTTCAATTACAAATATATTAATAAAGAAAACAGTTATTTTAAATTGTAATAATATTTCACAATGATTTTTTTAAAAAGGGGTCATATGATGCGATTTCAAGTTTTACTTTCTCTTTGCTGATTGTGCATAGATAAGATCCCTGAAGTTGCAAAGACTAAAGTCTCAAAACCAAAGAGATATTCTTTATCAAAGTTAAGACTCTGCCACGCCCCCACATATCTACCTCACTATGTGGAAATATTTGCATAATGCGCCCAAATGTGCATGCAAAGAAAGAAGGCGTGGTTTCAGTAACCGCAGTTAGTGTTGAAGCAGCATGTCAGGGAGACGCTGTGTGTTTCTAGGCGAAAGCAAAAGCACTTTATTTGGCCTTCCGGAAGTAGATGCATTTAGGAATCTTTAAGATTACTTACAACAGAACAGAAATGCATTTTATGGACAACAGTTTCGTGAACCTAGGAGAGGAGGTAATTCTGACTTTGCTATGACAATCTGGCGCTTCTGAATCAGCTACTGTTTTGTTATTAGTTTAAGTATTTGCTATTGACTGTTCAAATGCGGAGTTTTGCGCATTGTGTGTATGTGAGTGCTTGCGGTGTTCGGCCAATCACATTGCACTGAGCAGACTGCGCTTGTCGGAAGGAGGGACTTTGTAGAAAACGAAGCGTTTGAGAGAGGCGGGGCATAGAGGACCTACAATAATGTACAGTATTTGAAAAATAATGTGTTTTGTGAACATTAAAGCATGTCAACATATTCTGTTACACCAAATACACAAAATAAGGATATTTAAAAAAGCATCATATGACCCCTTTAAACAAATAAATGCAGCCTGGGTGAGCATAAGACACTTTAAAAATCTTAATCATTTTAAACCTCTGACTGGTAGTGTATCTTACTTTATTTTTATATTTATTATACTAAAAATAAATATTACATAACTTTGATTTATTATAATAAGGGCTAATTCATTCTTTTATAGATGGTTTTGTATTTTTATGAAAACCAACATAATCTTTCCATGAATACATTAACACTCTGATATATACATTTACACACCTCCTGGCTGCTTGGAAGTCAGACCCAATCTTTACAGCTTTAGGCCAGACGTGTGTGTGTGTGTGTGTGTATAAGTGTGGAATAGAGTGCAGAAAGCTGAATTTACTCGCTTGGCTTGAAATGTGATTAGATTCTTGATGCTGGCAGGCATGCCTCATTTGTAATTAGGTGTGTGTTGAGGGATTAGTTTTGTGACATCATATAGGGGACCAATATCTGGTTCCCTCAGTAGATAAGAGAATAGGGTACACACATAAACGCAGGATCCCTTTGGGCAGTGGTATCCCAGCAGGCAATGGGGCTTACACACACAGATAACAAATGCAAACGAAACACAGCAAAAAATGTTACTTCATGCAAGATACATGTATTTGTGTGCCTCACAACTGTTGTAATATGCAGACTGACATCCCCATTGTCTTTGTTCTTCTCAGAAATGAAATTGCCTCACCACTTAGTGTGTATTTGTGTGTGTGACATTGTAGTGACTACCATCGGCCATTAGGTTCCTGTCCTCTGAGAGCCAAACACAATCGGGCGGCAGCTGATACTTCCTGTCTGCATAATTAACGGGATAATTAAGGCTTTAATTGGCCGGTGGTGTGACCGAGGTGGGCTCCAATCCACCACAGCACCTTCTATAGGCTACTAAATTAGGTTAACCCTCTCAGATTGCCACGATTAAGGCCGGTCTATATATGCTAGTGCTAAACCTCGGTGTTCTTCTGGGAAATCCCAGCACTAACATTGAATTAAGATTCTGTCTCAGTTTGATTGAGAAAATTGGTCTGAAATAAATTACTAAGTGAGTTCTTGGAGCCAAATGAGGAAAGTTCTTAAATCAAACAAAGTTTTCGAGCCATTATAAACGTTACGGCACGAAATGGTAGCCTGTTAGCCAAATGCTGTGGTAATTAGCGTGAAGTTTGATACTTGAGATGAAGTATGTTACATGATAGATTTATGAGTCACAAATGGCTGATGAGCAGGATGAAGATTTTTTGAGGAGAAAATTGATTGAGAGACAAAGATAAAGAGATTGACAAAGAAAGAGAGTGGTTTCTTGGCTTTTGGGCGAAATTAGGTCTTTTAGCCTATAAAGATGAACTCTTGGGTTAACAAGAAAATGTCAGATTGTTGCTAAGCAGTTGATAAGGTCTTCTAGATATTTGCTAGGGCATTGCTAAAGTCATTGCCATATAGTCTACTGCTTGATTGCTAACTTACTTAAAGATATAGTTCACACCAAAATGAAAATTGTTGTTTACTCACCGTCATGTTGTTCCAAACCTGAATGCCTTTCTTCTGCAGAACACAAAAGTAGATATTTTGAAGACTTTTGGATAACCAAACAGTTTTGGTAATCTTTGACTTTCATTTTTATGGACATTAAGGTCAAAAAAGTCCAAAGCCTATGCTGCTATATTGCCCCGTTTCCACCAACAGGGGGACAGTGCTGTTGCCAAAACCCAATATGGAACCTTTCCATGCATTTCCATTGCAGTAAAGGTGGTTCAAAACCAGTTCTGCCTCTGTCCTGGTCCCTAAAACCTTCAAGAACCACTAACATCCTAGACTAGAGATTGGGATAATGTCCTCATTAAAAAAACAGCACCTCAATCTGGCAGGACTGATGCAAAACAAACCTAAATTGATCAGTTATACTCAATGAATGCAGCGATGTGAGGAATGCTCAATTGATGGATGTCACATTCCTATCCATGTTGTGTTGCACTTTATTTTTCTAAAATAAAATAATTTTCTTGCAAAACAAACCTAAATTGATCAGTTATACTCAATGAATGCAGCGATGTGAGGAAATGCTCAATTGATGGATGTCACATTCCTATCCATGTTGTGTTGTACTTTATTTTTCTAAAATAAAATAATTTTCTATATATATATGTAAAATCATCGGTATTAGACATTCATCCAGGGAGTTTTCCCTCCTATGGCCTGAGATGCTGTCATAGGCTCTAGTATTCCCATGACCCTAAACAGTTCAAGCATTTTGGATCGAATCAAACTTATAAACAAAGATGCTACGTTTGTTTGTGGACAGATTGAGGAGAGATTTAGCTATAAATCGGAAGGCCAATTACATAGAAATGTAACGGCACACTTTTCCTCAAAAAAGCACATAATTTAAGGCATTGGTGCACTAAAGAAGTTGGGTTCAAAATTTGAATACTTAGAGTTTGGTTTGGCCAAATCTCTAAAGTATAAGCAATAGTAACAGTAATTCCTGCTTTAGCAAACATTGCTAATCATGACTATTGTTGAATATGAGCACAAGGTAAAGCTGAAAAGTGATTTTTTTGAGAGTGACAGGTGTGTGTGACATCTACAGAAGGCTTAAAGTATAAGTACCAAAGAGCTGCCAACAAATCTATTCTTTGTTCCCGCAGTGATTAAAAAGCTGAATGTTTGTGTGCCTGAAAAAGTGAACACAAGCTCCTAAGACCTCCTTTGTCAGAGTGAGTGCGCACAAAGTGAAATGACTTCCCCCTATCCCAATGAGTCAGCGGAGGGTGAAACAGGTTACCTGTTACGGGATGTCAGAGTGTTTGTGCTGTTAGGATGCACACATGTTGGATGGGTGGAAAAATGCAGAAAGTTAGTTCTTTCTTTCAAACCCACGTAAAAGGTACCTCAAAAAACTGCCTTCCTTTCAAACACCTGCTCCCACACACAAACAGGATTGAGGTCGATGTCAGTTTGTGGTCTAATAAAGCTTCGCCGCAAGACTGAGTTTGTATTGGAAGCAATAAGAGCAATTTTTCACCTACGCATCATCTCTCTCTTTCTCACACACCTGGGCTGTTGACGACAGGAAACTTCTCTTTAACTGTCATTTTGAGCTTTGATTGTTTTGCAAAAGGACCTGACAAATCCAAAACACCTCTCTCTATGTGAAGAAATAAATATTACATACATATGAAATGCATCTTGAAAGAGAAAATTGGGAACATTCGCACACAAGTAAAACGCGAACACGATTGCTTAGCCAACACATTGTGTGTGTTCCCACTGTACATATCGCATTTGTGCATTACTGTGGAGGTATAATCAAATGTGATATTTTTTATTTTTTAATTAATCACAGCAGTTAGCAACAGTGTTGGGGGTAACGCATTACAAGTAATGCAAGCTATGTAATTAGATGACCTTTTCAAGTAACTAGTAAAATAACACATTACTTTTAAATTTGCAGCAACTTTTTTTCAAATAAATAACGTAATAAATAAGTTACTTTGTTTTCCCATTTATTCATTGACACCTCTTCTGTCCCCAAGTTGAGAGAAATTGGGAGTGAGGTGCAGAGGCTGAGGCACTTCCTTTGGTCTGAAGCTTATTGATTTCACTTTTGGTGTAAAAGGGCCTTTACAGTTGCAAAATATAATTTCTGGGTTAAATAATAAATTAAGCAAATCCAGCCAAAGTAACAAAAAGTAACACAAAAGTAATGTAATGCATTACTTTCCACAAAAAGTAACTAAGTAATGCTTGATGGACAAAGTAAAATCTAAGCAATTTTTTTTTCTTTTGAGAAGCCATTTCACTAGGACATACATCACAAAAGGGGGGGAAAACATTTTTCTGTTAATTTCTGTTTCATGCTGACTTTAAACCAGACGTGGTGATATTCAAGTAGCATGTCGATAATTTAGCTAAATGATCTTTAATTAACCTGCTCAGCAAGATTCTCTTTAAACTGTTGCTCTGCCATGACTATAGTTGATCTGAAGGGCAAAACCTTTTCTATCCATAGAAAAATAATTTATGCTAATACCTGATATAGTGGCCCCTTTGTGGCAGCATTAACGGTGGCACCAAAATCTGCACATTTGCCCAATCAATTAAGTGAATTTGACCATTGTGAGTATGCCGAGTTCTATAATAAACCTCATTTTCATAAAAACAAAACAAAAAAAAACAGTACTGTACTGTATTGCAGTACTGTACTGTAAGTGTATTAAGTATCTGCTTTAACTGGATTGCAGGTGGTTCATGAAGGTTCGTGCAGTGGTGCAGCTCTTTTGTGAATTCACTCTCTTCGGTAATTCTGAATGTTATGACATTTCATTATGCAAGTCTGAATTTACGTAGTTTAATTAAAGCGTTATTTTCATGTATTTGCATAGCGTATGTTTTGGGCCTAAGTAACATGACTGGACAAGGATTGGGAGACTTGTGAATAGAAAATAAAAAGGCCATTTATGGAGTTATTAGATGGCATGCAGATTATGAGGTTACACGTTTCTTTGCCACAGTCATGTAATGTCTCAGTCTTCCTTCAATGAGCACACTAACGTCAAGACCACCTATTTTACGGTCTGCTTTCATCAATTTCCATATAGACCTAATGAAGTGTCTCTCTCTCTCTCCGTCTGTCTTATTTTCATCATTCAGCTGTGCTACACATTGACTACCTTCTCTTTTCAAAGCTGGCACATAGCGCTCAAAGCTAAAGAACAGAGAAAGGTTAAAAACGTTGATTACTTAATTCTGCCTTTCATCATGTTCTCATCACTTTTTGGAGCGGAATTTCCCTCAAAAAAAAGAAAAAAGGTGTGATGACACATTCCATCACAGGAAGTGGTGTGTAATAGCTCTCTTTCAACTCTAAACTCTAATATTCACACCTAAAACAGTCCACATGAACATGGATTTTACGGTAATCTTTGACATAGCATCCCTAAACTGGTCCAGATTTTATTGTATGGGTCGTTTGACAAAACAGTTGTGTTTGGAGTTCCTCATTAACATAAATGATTTAACAGGCAATAACCTTACCTTACTTTGATATATTTATATTTTCAAACGCATCAACAAATTCAGTAACTTTATTTTTACTTTATCGTCTCTTTATTTTAAAGGGATAGTTCACCCAAAAAAATTAAAATTCTGTCATTAATTACTCACCCTCATGTCGTTCTAAACTCATAAGATCATCAAAGCTTTTATTTTATTATTCTCTCTTTTTTTTGTTAAAAAACAAAACAAAAACAAACAACACATGTCACTGAACAAAATAAATGGACACGTTATCTACTGTTTTGATTAGTCAAGGACTACTTAAAATTGTCTAGATGATTTTGGAAAGTGAGCGGTTATTGAAATAATCAGTACAAAATGATCTTTCGAATAAGCACCTTGTAGTGTCATGACCTCAAGCACAAGATTAGTAATGTTCAAATTATCAGTGTTTAAAATCATATCGTTTCGAAATAGAAAATGCACCCATTTCAGAGAAGCACACACCAGTATAGAAACTGGTGGACATCGGATCTCTCAGAACGGTCTGCAAAAGTGCATCCATGTCGAAATGTGATATTTGAGCTTATCTAAAGACTGCAGAGATAGAGCATGCATCGAGAGCATTGTAACCAGTATTTATTTACAACAAATACATCTACTGTTCGAGATATTATAGTGTTACAAAACAAATATGCACAATCAGAGGAAGAGAGCGAGAGATAGAGAGAGACAGAGAAATCTTTGGATGAACAGAATGATGGGAGAAAAGTGTCTCCCTCAACATTCTCCTCCATCCCAAACCCAAATAATCCACTAATCCTATTTCTAATCAGTATTAGAGGACTCTCTTTCCCTCATACACACACACACACACACACACACACATGCACCAGTGCTATTCAGTGCTTCAGTATGCTCTGCTGAGATATACTGTGAATTTCATGTTTTCCTCTCCTTCACTCTCTCCCATGAAACCTATTTGGTTTTCCACTCTTTCAGGATCAAGGGAGCCTCTGGTTTGTTGATGCATGTGTGTGTTTGTGTCTATGCTGATAGTACTTGACAGTACAGCTGATAGTCACACTTCTACACACTTCGACACACACAAACTCATGCACAAGTACATGCACTCTGTTCAAAACATATTTTTCATTTTAACTTTGAATATGGATGTACTACGTTACCAGTTCAGTAAATAAACAGGTAAATCTGGTATAAGAGAAGATTATCCCCATATGGATACACAAACAAAACCACAAATCTGTATTTTACCCAGTTTTCTGTAAGATTTAGGCCTGAAACATACTCTGTGTAGGTTTACGAATACAGACGCTTCTAGGCACGCAAGCTGGAATTCATATTGTACTATCAGAGCGAAATGTTTTCAGTTATGCATCATTTGAGTATCTCCAATATTTCTCCTAATATTCTTTAGGAGGAGCCAAAATGGAAACAATTTCTCTTTCTTTCTTTCTTAATATTTTTTGACAGCTGACCAGAGGCCAGTTTATATGTTTTGTTTTCTAAAGTTATAAACTAATTGTGGATATTATAGCTCATGTAATTTGGTCTTGGACGAAAAAAGATGAGGAATGTTTTGGTTCATATTAAGATCTGACTTTTTATTGCAGACTTTGCAGACATAATTTGAGACTTTGTTGAGATGTATTTTGAAGGTATGTGTGATATTACCCTAACCATAACTCAAAATTAGTTTTTTCAAAATTAGTTTTTTTCGCTTTCACAATTATAAATATTTAGCTTCAAATAGTCACATTTAACTGTCACTAAAAAAAGCTCTTTTATATTTAAGTGTTTTTTTCTTTCTGTAAAAATAGTGCTGTCAGTTGAATTAAATAATCACATTTAACGTGATGATTTCTCATCATTCTATAAATGTAAATCTAACTGGGTCCTAAAAATGGTCCCATTGAGGTCCCCTGGGGGTCCCAAGTTTGAAACCCCATTATCTTGGTAGACATGTGAAATTACTAGGGTCTTTTACTCAGAAGAAACATCGAAGTAGAAGATTTGATCTCCATTTAATTCAGTTGTTGTCTATGAGAAACAACTGATATTAAATAGAAATTGCTTGTGATTCTGCTTGTAATTCTCAGCGTTGACACAAAGGATGGATACAGTGCTTGAAGTGGAAAAAAAGAATTGCCGGCACCCCCCCCTATTTATTTAATTAATTAATTAATTACTTTTTTGTGTTAAATTACTACTTTTTAATTTTCATAATTCACAATGTAGGCTATGTATAGTGCCACAATCAATCAGTAATTAAACAAACGTTTTCAATACAAATAACCAGAAGGCAAGCTGCGATACCAAACAGGACCACAGGGAGACGTCAAAGACCACTAAACCTTCACTGGATACATCCAGAATAGCTAAACTTCTTACCACCGCATAACACCTCAGCCAGCCAGCGTCCATTATAAAACATTCTTGCTTTTAATCCAAATACACAATGAAAAGAATAATTTACTGACATCTGGACGGGAGTCACTAATCTCTCCACAATCTCTGATGAAATTAGCCGTGTTTTTCTCTGCATTAGCGCTGTTTTGTCCAACTGTTTGAATCTGCTTATGGATCCTTAGACTTTCCAGGAATTTATCGGTTTCCATTAGGGTTGGGCCGATAGACGATGCCATCGTCCATCGCCGACGGCTGACAGACATCACAATGTTGAGCCGGCATCGTGATCCCCCCGCCAATCCACCGCATCCCAATTCCGTGTTCGGAAAGGAAATTAAGTGTACTACAGAACCCCTAAAGGGAATAAATAGCCTACGAGATGGGAGGATAAAAAAATATTTCAATACTTTCTCTCCCAATTATATCGTTGGGTAATTATACTGTATATAAATTGCGGGCATCAGGGAGCCGCTACTAATATGCAGGGCATTGAAACCGCTTTCGAATGCACGCTCTCATTTTACTTTCACTTTCGAGATTCGCGATCACACGTGCTCTATACTACGGAGTTCAATGGCAGGTACTGCCGCTACCACACATTTTACAAGATTAGATATTTGTCAGTGGTGCTCAGTATCTGCAAATCATTCGCCATTGTCCTATCAGTCATCTCTCCTTACTCTGTGTATGTGGTAAGTGAACTTTCATGTACTATAATGTAACAGTCTACCGCTAGCAAGCGGCTAACCATGTCCCATTAGTGGCTCCGTAGAACACGTTATTTGTTTTCCGTGCCTTTCTGCATACAGATTCACGCTTCGGGCACACCCCCTAACCTTAAACATATTAGTTGGATTTAGCATCACTGATGCACACTTCTGACACAAAGCAAGAAATTACTGCATACCGGCCCACTTCAAGCACTGGATGGATATAGATATATAGTTGTCAGCAAACAGGCCAGAAACACAGAGGTAAGTTCCCACAACAACAGGTTTATTGACAAATGGGCAGCATGATGAAAGGCAACAGTCTGAGGGTGAGTAATTCGAGGAAGTAAAGGAATTCATGTCTCTTAGCTGAGAGTAATAGAAGATTGTCTCTTTCAGGGGATCCAATGGAGCAAAGGAGCATCTAGGGGTAAGTAAACACAGGTAAGTAGTAAGGCTATGAGGCTCAAAGCTCATAAGGCTGTGGGGAGAGTGCAGTGATATAAGGAGCCTAATGAGCTGCGACAGGTGCGAGCAATCAGAATTTGGGTGATTGGGATCTGGTGTGCACTGGGGCTGACGACTGTGGTGACTGAGGTGACTGACTCCCTGACAATAGTATTCTGAGGTAAGTTGTTTTTTCCCCCCTTTTAGTTCAAGTAAACTACATTTATGACAGAGCAACAATTATTTAGTAAAACAAGAATGCATATTTTGCACATCATTGGGTTTTTTAATTGCACAAGCACTTGTGTTGTTGTTTTTTGTACTTGTGTAGAACAGGTTATTTTTTATTATATTATTACCCCACCCTTACACTTAAATGTTGAAATTCTGACATGTTCACAGGAAAACTCAAAGGTGGGTGAGACGGTAGAGTGTCATCACAAAGATTCTGACATGATATATGTGTTAAAGCATAAGTTACCGCAACATTTAGGCAGTAAAGTACCAGTGAAGCAATATATGACATTTCTGAGGTGATGAAATGTGCTTTTACACACACACTGCCCCTGGAAGAACGACAGTGCTGAGTTTGTGGTCACTTTCTGTGTCATATCTATCAACACCATCGATGGCGAGTTCTGTGGAGGGTTAAACATGACAGCGAAAGTTCATGCTACAGTGCAAAGTCCTTTTCTGTAGACATCTGGGGATTTCAGTTTGGACTAACTTTTCCGAAAACCAGTTAGAAGCTTTGCTATCTACTACCTTCTAAGTTACTGCAGTGGTAGGCTACCTCATAAGGGACTCATTTGAAATGCTTTACAGAAATTTTGCACTCTACACTAATAGTCCTCCTCTTGTGAAACACACAAAGACTCGACTCGTAACTGATTCTAATGGCGTTTGGTGTTAGCAAGTTGCTAAGCTAACAAAAGGCCAAACTATTAACCATAAGAATACACAGGACACACAAATAATGAGTTAAATAGTCCATTTATATATGTGACCCTGGACCAAAAAAACAGCCATAAGGGTCAATTTTTTTTGGGAATTGAGATTTATACATCATCTGAAAGCTGATATGATAAATATGATGTTTTGTCATAATCATGACTTATGTCATAATACAAACAAAAATACTACTTAGTATATCAACATTTTGACTTTTCATCTAATACATTTAATTCAGTATATCAGAATTATGACTTTTTATGTTATAATTATGACTTGCCAAAGCATGATTTTCTTATGTTAGAAACTGGCTTTCTTAATTCTAAATTTGCATCATCTGTGAACGGTTCATGCTTTTATTGAATTTGGTCAAATCTTAGAAGGCAGCATAATGTTGTTTACCATGTGTTATGCCATTTATTTACACTTTTTTTTTTTTTTTTGTATAATCCTTAGGTTTTTTTCCCCCACCAATATCATTTATTTTAAATTGTTCTCTGTACTAAATTATAATGCTTAGTGACTCGTGCGGTAAACATACAGTGTCTGATTGTGCATATATAAATATGTGTGTGGTTTCTGTCTCCGAAAGGTGTTTTTGTTGGAGATGTACCTTCGCCCCTTTAATTGAAGTTTGCCTTTTGAAATAATTAAGATAAGGAGCGTGGACTAAATAATTGCTATTACGGTGAAGTAATTAAGTTACGTGCGTCTCCTCCCCCACTTTTTCTTCCAAACAAAACACTGCAGCCACCACAGACACACACACACACACAAAAAACCTTTGAAAAATGCACGCTATTTGCGTTAACCCTGGATGAAGTAAGTAATTAAGTTACGTGCGTCTCCTCCCCCACTTTTTCTTCCAAACAAAACACTGCAGCCACCACAGACACACACACACAAAAAACCTTTGAAAAATGCACGCTATTTGCGTTAACCCTGGATGAAGTTCGCACGCGCACACACACACACACACACACACACACACACACACACACACACACACACACACACACACACAC
>NW_015505405.1:1214878-1241886 GCF_001515645.1 Sinocyclocheilus grahami
CACACACACACACACACACACACACACACACACACTCGTAATGACAGGAAAGAGTCGTTGGTTAGGAAAGGCCTGAGGGCACCAGTGACCAGGTTAGAAAAGCAGAAGATCGCTATAACCATATTTATTCAAACAAATTACAGCTTTGTCCAGGTCTCTAAAACGTTTGTGTGTGTGTGTGTGTGTGTGTGTGCCCAGAATGTTCTTAAAACTGACAATTCAGGAACATTTGGGCAAAGAAAAAAAAAAGGTTTATTTAGGGTTTGGGTTAATTTGTAGTCATTTATATTTATAGCATTAAAAATTCTTTTTCAAATGAATAGTTTTGTCTGTATGTAAAAAAAAAAAAACTAAAAAATTTTTTGTTTTGGAAAAGTGAATAGAAGAGCTGTTTTTAAACTTTTCTAAATATAAATATAGAACTAAATAAATAAGTATGTGCGTGTGTGTGAGCTGTTGTTATTATTGCACTATTTAAAATTCATTTTAAAATCAGTATATTAGACCAAATAGAAAGGACTTGTTTATAATCTTTCTTTAATACGAGTGGAAAACGTGTGTGTGTGTGTGCACGCTTGTGTTTGTGTGCCCACATTACAGCAGGAAGCAGCTGTACCGCCGGCCTCTACTCCTGAGTACAGCAAAAATTCTCCCACACTTGTGAAGCTGAACTGCTCCTGTCTGTCAAAACATCTGATCTACATTTTTACATCTTGTCAAGAAAATGTGCAAACACCACAGAACACACAGCTGAACAACTGATTAATCTACTGGCATCTCTGAAACCTGAATCATATTCATATGACGAAGGCATGCAGACACTTGTAAGTTGGATTTAATAATGCTATACGGTATATTTAAGTGTTTTTCTTTTTGTGGTTGGTATACATGTGATTTCACTCGAAAATGTGTTTTAGGAAAATTGCACAACAGAACAGGTGTCACTAACAGTTTCTGAGAAGGCAGTTTGTGTGTGTGTATCTCTGTGTGTGTGTGTGTGTGTGTAGGGGGATGTGGTGAGGTGTTTGAGTTGTAGGTGAAGTTAATAAAGGACTGTGTAAAGGTTTCTTCCTCTCGTGGTTTAACCCCCTACTAGCACCAAATGTGTATGTGTGTGGATATAACACCTGAAATATTCAAACTGTTTTTTCCTCTTTCTCATTTAACTACATATCAGTGGTATTTTAAAGGATTCTGCATACATACACAATACATTCTCCTAGAAATCACTGAAATAAGTGCACATTTATATACAGTAGCATTCAAAAGTTTGCGGTCAGTGATTTTATTTTATTTATAATTTTTTTTTTTTTAGAAATGAATATTTAGGTAGCACTTTATTTTGATAGTCCACTATATACATTCAACTAGCAGTCATTAGAGTATTAGTGGACTGTCTGCTTAATATCCTCTCTAACACTTTATTTTGATGGGTCCACAACATACAACATATTGACTATGAGAAACGCTGCAAGTATGTCAACTTATTCTACTAACTCTAAACCTAACCTAACAGTCTACTCTGAGAGTTAGTAGACATGTAGTTGCAAATTATTGAGAATTATTTGAGATGTAGTTGCAAAGTTACTTATAGTTAGTAGAATGTCTAAAGTAGGGCTGCACGATAAATCGAAATGGAATCGAGATCGTGATTCGACAGAAGCTGCGATTGTCATGCGTATCTTTCAGTGAAGCACGGTTCTGTGATCAGCAGTAAATCTCCATCCAAAGGCCAGCGGGCACTCTCGCGCTTAAACTCCAAATATGCCCCGAAGAATTAATCCAGGAAATGCCTATTGCTGCAGCTGAATAAATGGAAGATTCAACTGCTTTCATTGATTCAACGTGACTAATAAACACACGACTATGGCAATATACGGTTTATCTGAGTTCTTATTATTATAATTTTCATTAAAATAAAGTATATTTATAATGCAATGCCTTTAACACGGCTTAAATACTATGAAATATGTTGCGTTCCTTATTCTGTGTAAGAAGCCACATCATCTCACAGAGGGATTTATTTCAAACACTCGACTGACGTTATGAAGTGAGTTTGGAGTAAAAATATGTTATTAAATGTGGTATTTTCACATGCTTTCAGATGGAGCAGCATTTACTTCACAGAGCCGTAGTTCACTGAGAAGCTATGCAAACAGCTGTCATTATCGCGAACGATTTCTGCGATTTCAGAATCGTGCAATAAAATCGTCTGCGATTTCTTTTTTTTGCGTAACTAGTGAACTACGGCTATGTGTAGTAAATTCTGCTCCATCTAAAAGAGCACGTGGTGATGATTTCCTGCTGATTACAGAGCCGGCTTTACTAACAAAATGCGCGTGACAATCGCATTCGATTAATCGTGCAGCCCTAGAAGTGGACTATCAAAATATAGTGTAACCAATATTTTTTTATTCCGCAAGATACTAAGATAGCTGCATTGCTAAAAAGTGAAGACATGTATAATCTTATAAAATATATCTTTTTCAACTCAATTCTGTTTTCAACATATTCCTGAAGGATCATGTTACACTGAAGACTGGAGTAATGGCTGCTGAAAATTCAGCTTAATAAAGTTTAAATTGTATTAAAATAGAAAACATTATTATTATTATGTTATTTGTCTTAACATTGTAGATATATTTTACAATATTACTGATTTTGCTATATTTTTGATCAAATAAATTCAGCCTTGGTGAGCATAAAATATAGCAAAACATTAATATAGAGGACATTTCATTTACAAATGTAATTTTTCTCTGAACTATATTAAGGGCTCCTTTCAGAGGAACTTAATCTTTGAACCATTTTCCTGGAACAAACTATTCTTGTAAACAGGGGTATATTTGGTCTAAGTATATCAGTGAACATTAACAGTTGTACTAAACCATTAGCAGTAACCAGTGCTAGTTTTTTCTTAGAGTGCACTGAAGAACAGACTGGCCATCTTTGGACGCCTAAAGTGTACAGCACTGCCACTAGCATAGTTCACGAACCTATTTCAATGCTCAATATAATTTTCAAACTACAGAAAACATAAGCATGCATCTCACTTCCAGTAGATCGAAGTGTTGACTTGGGTCTTAGGCTAACATTAAATGTAGCAAAAGTTATTTATATCGTTAAGCTATTACTACATATTATTAAGCTGACAGTAAGCGATTGTTATTTTTTATCTTTTATTGTGAGTGTGTCTCATATTGCCCTAACTTTCTAAACTGAGGACGAAGCAATTAAAGAATGATAGCTGAAGCTTTTTGGTATTGGTTCTAAAAGTATTTATGAAAAGTGATGGTACAGTTTAGTTTGGATGCGTTTTTCTATATCTTTCTAGAAAAATATACAGCTTTCCAGAAAATACTACTTATTTAGCCATATAAGGCTTATAAAGCAAAACTACATTTCCCATCATTCTCTGTGGCAGCATTGACAAAAAAACATAAAGCATTCATAGTGATCAACTTATTCTGTTAAAAATCACTTGAACGCATGCTATATTCATGATTATATTAAGATATGCTTCCAAACTTGTAGGAATTTCTTGGGAGATTTGACGTCAGCAATAGTACAATTGTGGTATTTCCTAATACATATATTTAAAATAATCTGTATTGTGCAATTCATGTTTTCTGATAAGTACGTCCATGCTACTGACAGTGGATATACTAAAGAGGCAGCAGAGAGCTTCAGTTTCTTTTCCCAAGCCTGCTGGCTAGATTTTGACAGACAGACTGTGAGACACAATGAGAAATATGAACCATATTCTACATTACATGTGGAGACTAATCAATATACTATAAAAATATCTCTCTAATTGAAGAGGTCAAGATTACTCATGACCCTTAAGATTGCTAGCGCCGACTTTCTTAACATCAAGGAAACAGATATGCCTGTGATATGTAAGTATTCCTTACTTTTGGTTCGGATTTACAATGAACGGTTGTCAGTTCATCATATTTATTAACTGGATTTCATTTAATCTTCTAGTAAAAGCTCGCATATCTCCCTTACAATGAGGTGATCTTTCACTATTCATAGATATTTTACTAAAGTCAGTGGGCCTCATTTACGAAACGAACGTACGACAGAAAATTGGGCGTACGGTCGTTTCAGCACAAAACTTGGAATTTATCAATATGGACGTGAGCGGTGGCTACGATCAAACTAACGTCTGGTCTCCGCTCGTGTATGCAAGTTTTTGAGTTACCTGAACTTGCGCGCAACATAGTAAATATGGTGGAGGATTGTAGAATGACAGCATTTCGTTCATTTTTATTTTCCTGACTGTCAAACGAAGCTCATTAGTCGATCATTAACCAGTAAGATTAGAATGTCCTTTTTTTTAATATACTGGGCTTTAGCTTTATATGTGTGAACAGCAGCGCAAACAAGACCATGATGTTTCAATCATTCATCATGCACCTGCTGCGCTTCTGTGAAAGAACTGAAATTAAGTCTATAAAAGGAATAATATAAATAGGATCACACAAAATATATAATAGGCTTTAATATAATTAACAAATTAACAAAAGGAAAAAAAACACTGCAACAAACAAGTAGGGCTACTCTCGTTTGTGTGACAATCTTAATGCATTTTATGTCTTTTCTTTATATCTTTATTTGATTTAATACATCTGATCACACAGGTGCCTCACGCACACACAAACAACATTAGTTCTACCGTTTCCTGACATTTCAGCCATTCATCATCAAACTAAAATGCAGTCAACCAAACAAAAGTTACACTGTTTATTTTTAAAAGGTCCGCAGCAAGGTTTTTACACGGATATTCATAGATATTTTACTAAAGTCAGTGGGCCTCATTTACGAAACGAACGTACGACAGAAAATTGGGCGTACGGTCGTTTCAGCACAAAACTTGGAATTTATCAATATGGACGTGAGCGGTGGCTACGATCAAACTAACGTCTGGTCTCCGCTCGTGTATGCAAGTTTTTGAGTTACCTGAACTTGCGCGCAACATAGTAAATATGGTGGAGGATTGTAGAATGACAGCATTTCGTTCATTTTTATTTTCCTGACTGTCAAACGAAGCTCATTAGTCGATCATTAACCAGTAAGATTAGAATGTCCTTTTTTTTAATATACTGGGCTTTAGCTTTATATGTGTGAACAGCAGCGCAAACAAGACCATGATGTTTCAATCATTCATCATGCACCTGCTGCGCTTCTGTGAAAGAACTGAAATTAAGTCTATAAAAGGAATAATATAAATAGGATCACACAAAATATAAAATAGGCTTTAATATAATTAACAAAAGGAAAAAAAACACTGCAACAAACAAGTAGGGCTACTCTCGTTTGTGTGACAATCTTAATGCATTTTATGTCTTTTCTTTATATCTTTATTTGATTTAATACATCTGATCACACAGGTGCCTCACGCACACACAAACAACATTAGTTCTACCGTTTCCTGACATTTCAGCCATTCATCATCAAACTAAAATGCAGTCAACCAAACAAAAGTTACACTGTTTATTTTTAAAAGGTCCGCAGCAAGGTTTTTACACGGATATTAGAGTATGAGTGAAGTATAAAGCCATGTTTAGGTTACATAATGAATAATAGTTATGCAAACAAATGTTACAAATATGGAAAAAATGGAAACATTTGGATTCTTGTGGTATGAGACAGGCTCGTGAGCCCAATGCCGTTTCAGTTTTGCATGACATTTTGTATGCTGTTTATAATGAATGCCACTATAGCCTAACTTGTGTTTTATTTAATAGTTTAATATATAATTTTATAACTACTTATTTTTCATTTTGTTCTTTTCTGAATACCGTTAAATTTAAAATATTTGTTGTAGAGTGAGGGGAACTAAATAAGCTGTTTATATTTACCAGTATTTTAATATACATATAAATGTAGCCTAATTGAAAGGTTAAGAGGTGTTTTTGGAGTAAGATCAATTTCTCTTTCATGAGATCACTTCCTCTTTTTGGCCGGGTTTCGTTTCTCCGTGTTGTAAACTCTAGGGGCGAGGCTTCTAAACCAGGGTGTTTTTAGGGGAGTGATATTTAAATAACGATTGTTTTCTGCCGCCACATTTATCAACGTGCGATCATTCGTACGAGGAGATTGGCATACGAATGTTTCATGACTCACACGTGAACTCTGTCGTAAGTTGATTTGTACGCACGGATCTGCACTCGGTTCTATGTTAGATTGATAAATGAGACCCAGTACCTTTTTATTATGAATGCAGATTGTGCATAGCAACATGTTATTAACACGTTAATAACATATTAATTACATTATTTTTCCAATTCAATCTTAAATAATTTAATAATTTATTTATTCTAAATAGAAAGTTTTCGGTTTCCCAAACCATCGGAGTAATAACTTTCCATGGCTTCCAAAAAATCATAAAAAATAAATAAATAAATGTATAAAATTAGTCCCATAGAGCAATAAATATTTTTCCATGCCTTTTTAAGAGACACTTGCTAAACACAAACAGAACAACAATATGCTGAAGATGTGTTGCTGTGTTTGTGAGTCCATGTTTTTGAAAGAATGCTGAATGATCATACGTCCAGAGGCGATGCTGGTGATTGAAGCATATGGCTTATGTCAACAATAGCGGTGTGGTTTATGTTTTGGCATTAAAGGATTTGGTGGAATTACAGAGTGCTATAGAGGTTTTGTAGACATCGTAATTAGTTCATCGAAGGCTTGCAGCCAGTTGCTTCAAATTGGAGCTCAACATGAGTTAAGATACAGTGTAGCCAGTCAGCAGTGTATGAAGATGTTATGGTAATCGATCATCTCATGTCAAGATTTACAGCCAGCCATTAGTTGTGTTTACCAAGGCAAGCATCACTGTTACTGTTACTGTAATTGATCATACTAATTTGAACAAACTTCGCTACAAACTTCTGTGTGTAACCTGTCTCACAGTGTTTGTGGTACAGTAATGAATGATCTGTTAGATCATGCAGCTTGGTGAGGACATGAGTCTTATTACTTCACTAAGCAAACAGAGTTAAATTAATAAGAAAATGGCTGAAAAAAAACAAGCTTGCATTTGAAGGAAGGATCACCATTTTTGCAATTCATGTTGGTCACTGTTATTATGGTTACAGGTGTTATTCGTGGCTATCACAAATATAGAAAAGGGGCCTGAGTTTGGTTCTTTGGTCAAACTGTTTTTGTTCCACTGTTGTGGGAAGTTGTTGTGGAAACAGGACAATTCAAGCATTCCTGGGGTGTATTCCAGAAAGCAGGGTTAACTTACCATCTGCTAAACCCCGAACTCTCGGTTGATTAACCCAAACCTTGCTTACTCGAGGTATGCTGGTTCAAAAAATGCGTCCAGGAATTAAGTTCATTCAACACAGAGTCTGTTCCTGGTTAACACACAATACATTCTCAACAGAGCGACGAATCAACGAGTCACTATAGAAACGGTCGCTAAGAAAAAGCGCGCCATGCTACTTTCTTCTTCTGTTCACAGGCCATTTGCATATTTAGTGCCACCTAATTGGTGGTGATGCAATCATTGTTTTTTTTTTTAATCTTTAATCCTTGAGAATAAGAATTATATTGTTTGTTTGATGCTAAGTATATAATAAGTCACATCAGATATGTATTTTATTATAAAAAACACATTATAGGAAATGAAGATCCATGATGTGTGAGATGATAAAAATAACAAACATATATATAATATAATAAAATAAACATTACCTCGTCATAATAGTGTTTTATAATTTATACAGATAACTATTATATATGCCAATAAAATAAATAACCATAGAATAATAAAATATTACCTTATTTTGCTTATATTAGTGCTGTATAATTTACATCATAGAACTATATATTTGTGCGCAATCTGTCAAACTCACTGGAGTCGCATCAGTATTTCACGCATGCGCTGATAGCTGTGAAGTAAACTAACCCTGAAACAAATCTTCAGAGAGCAAGTTGTTATGGCTACTTGCATACCTTGCAAGTTACTTGCGTTTTTGAAGTCGAAAGTTGCGGTTATCTGCTTACTAACCATTAAACATACCCGGGTATGTCACATATCCTGCTTTCTGGAATACCCCCCTGTAGCACATAAAGTAGAACATGGTCCTAGAAGCACCAAGTTCCTGGGTTTGAATGCAAGAACTGATATACCCGGCACACCTTAGAAATATTCTAGCTATTACCGTAACATCTTACAAATCTTTGCATTATATCCAAAATTCTGTCAACAAACACTACATGGCACAGTCCGAGGTTCCAACTCAATCTCACATAATGACAACATTATTCACATCGTGCAGCTGATTGATTTCTTTTCATATCAGCAGCCAATGAGCTTGCTGCTGAACATTCAAATACTCGGCTAATGCTTGCTGTAGCAGTTGCAATATGCTTCAGAAAACCTCCAACTTCCCCAGCTCCACCTGTATGGATCTGCTATGTGATTTCATTTATGTTAGCCTATATATTGGGGTTATTTCACATGTTATATGATCCATATATTTTATATCGAACTATTGGTAGTAGAAAGTCTCAGTACTTGTACAGATGTATTCTGCCAAGACCAATGACATTAACATTGTCATGTACTGACAAACTGCTAAACTCTCAGAGAGTTGTCATGACAGATTTTTTTCCCCCAAAACAATTCAGCTGATTCTAAAGATCTCATTGGTCATGTCAATCACAGTGCTAATTGCATAGACAGCGTTAAAACAAACACTAATCTATAGTCCCAACCTAAACTCTAACATTAAACTCAGTACTGCTTCGGAAGCACATCCCAAAAGATAGCATTTTTGTTGCCGCGGTTGCATCCATCCATGATATTATTGAACTCTGAACAATGTCACTTAAGTTGAACTGTGTTAATGAGTTGAACAAGTAAATTTTGTGTGGTTGCCCAGAGTAAATGTGTTCCCTGTTTTGAAAGGATCATCCTACAGATAAAATTTTTTATAATTTTTCCCTTAAGAAATTGTAGTAGTGCTGACTGGTGGACAGGACATTGTTTAGGGGTTGAGGTGTTCTCAGTGGTTGCTAGATGGTTGATTACTTGCCAAAGTCAAAAGAACCCATGCACACCCGGTTATGTATTACATTCTGTCGTGCCCTTCCTTTAAGTACTCCTGTGAATGATACCGCTGCATCAAAGTCAGGCGTCTTACCAGCTTGTTTGTTTACTGTCTGACTCTCATAAATTTTAAGATGAAGACCAACTTTGAGTGAAACAAGACTAATGGGAAGACTATAATTTTGTTGGTGCCTATGCTAATGGAAAGTGATGCATCTGTATAAATTCTCCAGACAACAAGAGGGCAGTTTTATGAAAGGTGAACCAAGATTTTCCATTAGTGAGGCTGACTAGTCGGTTGACATTAATTTGCCAGTTTAGTTAAATTTTTTACGCAACATACTAAATATACTGACATTTCAGTTGTTGTTTTTTTTTCAACTGAAGGTTTATCCAAACCAACTTAAATTACATTCGAGGCACACATTTGATCAGTTTATGTATTCTCTGGGAATCAAACCCATGACCTAGGTGTTGCTAGCATTGTGTGCTAAGCACAGTGGCTAAGAAATACAATTGATTGAGAGTATCCTAAACCAGTCTAATTATACATGACTACAAGTTCAGAAAGCCCACCAATTAGTCTGTTTTATTAGCTATTTTCACTTTATATATGGTCATTAAGTAAAAGTGTGAATATTTGTGCAACCATCTGATTGATATTGTGATAGGTAGCCTTAAAATATGCAGCAGTTACCACAGTTACAGCTTTTCAGTGAAACCTAAGCAGAATTTTAATGGCTTTCTGCCATCCCATAATTTCAGCGATAAGAGCTGGAAAGGACCAGAGGCCAGTATAGCGTATAAATCTGTCTCATAGCAACGGACTGTGTATGTCTAAGAGAAACCGAGAGCGAGAGATAGCGAAAAAGTGTGTGTAGATTCATCAGCGGCACTTAAATTAGTTGCATTTAAATCGCCTTCCAGGGTCCCCTGGTGGATTGTTGCCCTTTGAATAACAATAAGATAAACCTCCACGTCTCCTCCCAAATGGACGGTGTCCTTTTTAGACGTCCCAGCTCTGTCAATCAGTTCATATCGTCCTTTTTACTGTCATTACCCTTCCGATACTAATAATGTTAGAAACAAACAGTGAGCAGATAAGGGGCCTTTTAAAACAGGATGCATTATTTAGCACCAAACGCTAATGGTCCTGATCGGCGTGGGACAATTGAATAACATCAGCCGATAAGGAGCGTTCTCTCTCTAGATCGGCCTCTGAAACCATAGATAGCACGCTCGAGCGAAAGGTTTATCGGGGTGGCGGCGTGTAAGAGAGACGGTCCCATAAAACAATGTTAGCATCAGAAATTCAGATCACCGCTAGCGTAAGATTGGGTAAGACCGTGCTAGAGGAAGAAGAAAAATCAATGAGGAGGTGGTTAGTATTAATCTAACATCAATATAGGCAGTATCTTTTACTTTTCATGGTAATTGCCCCAGTGATCTCCTAAAGTGGCTCTCAAGTGCTTTAAGGGCCAACTGATAGCATCTTATCGGCCCGCAGAAGTCCTCAAGAGGGACAGGGGTCCTGGGCCTATGCGTGTAAGAGAGAGCGTGTATACCAGTGGCGACTGCTGCTGTTTAATAGAGGAGAAGCATAGATGTCACTGTGGCAAAATGTGTACTCGGGGAATATCTATATACATATATAGATATAAATTTGAATGTCTACAATGCTGTTCCTAAAAGTGATATTACGTAAAGAAAACAAATGGCACCCTATGGTCTCTTGAACATCAGACTTGAGACAACCTTCGCAAAACCACAAGCATGTACCAAATATGGCATTTGGGAGTCATATGCATATATTAATGTAGATTAAAGCTGATAAAACATTTTATTGATCTGTTGCAGCAATATAAAGCTGTATAATATTATATGTCTTTATTTGTTAAAATTATTAAAATGCGCCAAGAGTGATATGCAATATATATTTTTATTAACTTTAAATTAATCAATAAATATAAATATATTTATTTTTATTTTTATATTTTACATGTTTTAAATGTTTAAATGTATAGATATTTGCATATAATTTATAAAAATCTTTAATGTACCAGGAGTGATATGTGATATATATATATATATATTTATTAATTTTAAATTTGTATAATTTATAAATATAAAATAATAAAAAATAGTTAATTATTTTAATTATATAGTCTTATATTTTAAATGTATAAATGAATGAATAAATACATAAATAAATCAATATGAAAATATTTATTTTATATATTACATACAGTATTTGTCGATTTGAAATTTATAGATATATGTAATTTATAAATTTATAAAATACTGTAATGTACCAGTGATATGTAATATAGTATATTTTTATTAATTTTAAATGTATATCGTTTATAAATATATAAAATTAAAAGTGAAGTGAATTATATTATACTATAATTATATAGTATTCTATTTTATAAATAAATAAATAAATACATGTTTATTTTTGTTACATATTTATCCATTTGAAATGCGTGTGTGTGTGTGTATATATATATATATACACACATTTATAAAATACTGAAATGTACCAGGAGATATCTATCTATCTATCTATCTATCTATCTATCTATCTATCTTTTAAATTTGTATAATTTATAAATATAAAATAATAAAAAATAGTTAATTATTTTAATGATATAGTCTTATATTTTAAATGTATAAATGAATGAATAAATACATAAATAAATCAATATGAAAATATTTATTTTATATATTACATACAGTATTTGTCGATTTGAAATTTATAGATATATGTAATTTATAAATTTATAAAATACTGTAATGTACCAGTGATATGTAATATAGTATATTTTTATTAATTTTAAATGTATATCGTTTATAAATATATAAAATTAAAAGTGAAGTGAATTATATTATACTATAATTATATAGTATTCTATTTTATAAATAAATAAATAAATACATGTTTATTTTTGTTACATATTTATCCATTTGAAATGCGTGTGTGTGTGTGTATATATATATATATACACACATTTATAAAATACTGAAATGTACCAGGAGATATCTATCTATCTATCTATCTATCTATCTATCTATCTATCTATCTATCTATCTATCTATCTATCTATATTATTATATTTTTATGTATTATACTTATCATTTAAAAAATATTGAATTTATAGATTTATACATAATTACAAATAAATTAATACATTATATGGATTTGTGTTAAATAACACTTATTTAAAATATTACAATCAAATAAATTAAAGTGCATGAGAATATATAATATAAAAGAATGCATATAGAGAGAAAGAGACATTTGATAAACGTAGATAAACAATATTTTTGTGAAATCTTTAGGGAAGCTGCGCTTCGTGGAATCTTAAAGCAGATGCCACTGGTGTATATGCATGGGATCTGTAAGGAAATGGACAGCTAAGCTTAATATAATTACCTTTCAACACTGTTTTTCTTTCTCTGTCTTTCTCGCGTCGTTTCGGTCCATTTTTAGACCCAGGGCTTGACAGCACATGCTATTTAAGGGCGGAAGTTATGTCAGCTATGACCAAATGTGAGAATGAGACCATCGCAGTACACCACTCTTGGCAATTCTCAATCCATTCAGATGGAAGTGTGAGTATGTGTGTGCGTGTGTGTGCGTGTGTGTGTGTGTTGCAGAATTCATCGCTCTGAGCACATTTGCAAGTTTTAACAGTGACTAGTCCAAAAGGCATTTCTCCCACGCTCAGACCTTCATTTTCCAGCGACCAGGGCTCTATTTTCCTTTTCTTTCTTTCTCTCTCTGCTTCCTCCCAATAATTCAATCCAATTCAGGGCATGACCGCAGACTCTTACAGTAGCGCTAAATGTATTGAACTGTATATATAAAAAAAAAAACTGCTATAACAATACATCTCTACCCTTTCAATACATTCTGGTCAGCTTACATACACGCTACCTTTAAGTCACGTCGGAATGATCATATTTACGAGATGAGTGCACATGAATGGCAACACAATGTCATAATTACTAGTGGGATTTTCATTGATTTCAGGCTTTATGAGTTGGAATGTGTCATTTAAAGAATAATGGTAGTCGCTAATTGCCATTAAATTTGCTAAACTATAGTTGTGAACGTTGACTTTTCAATTAAATTTATACTGGAAAAAGGGGGAAGTTCTGATTTTACTTAATTATTATAGTTCCTTAAAGCAGAAAAGTGTAATTTCGATCAGACTCATGCCATTGGTTGCTGGTTGCTAAGATGGTTCAGTATATTTAAAAAAAAAAATAATAAAGTGATGTCTTGATGTCAATTTTAATGACTCTTATTAATTGATTCCTAAGTATTCTATGGCAAACTCTGTTTCCAATGGGTATTTTTTACTATAGTCATATAAACAGCTAGTTTAGTTAACGTATTAGGATGTCTCATAAACAGAAACTCATAAGCAGAAAACAATACTCTTTTAGACAAACTTATGTTTCACATCATTCTCTGGGTATGCACAGATTAAGCATCTTCATGACAAGTTGCCAAAATAAAAGTTTGACTTAACTTGAAGATATTATGACAGAAATGTTAGTGCATAGTAAAATTTTAATTCTCATAATAATAATTTTAATACAAACAGGATATTTTTTTTTCATCCATGTTTTAATTCGCACAGCACAAGTTCTGTCGTGCAGAACCTCATTTGACAATGAATGAATTATTATTATTTTTTTGAATAATAGGCAGTTGCTATCAAGTAGCTAAATAGGTAAACACACTGAACCCCTGAACAGGTAAATTAATATCCTCAGTGATATGGGAAATAATATGGTGATTTCTGGTCATTTCACCCATCAGTAAGTGAAATAATTTTCGTTTTAAAAGTCGTAGTTCAAGACTTCACAGGAGGACTTGAAGGTGGATAAACATACATTTCTACACTAAACGAGCAGAAATGTGTGTTTTTGTGGAATGTTTGTATATATGTGGAGCTTGAATCATCCCCCTATCAGATCGATTTACAAAGCCCCTTGATGTGGCCACGCCTCCTCCATGATCTGAGATCTGATTGGCTCACATTTCGCAGTGCCTTTAGGTGAAGGGCTGATGCCAGGGGGTTGGGTGGCATGGAGTGGCAGGCACTGGGTACTCAACTGTGCCAGGCGTTGGCACCCTGCCCTATGAGAAGATCTCTGGAGAGCTACACACAGCATGTTTTGGCTGTCTGGCTGTGCAAGGAAGCTTCACTCACCTTTAGGGCTGTAATACAGCTGGCAGAAGTATGTACTAAGAGTGTTTGTGTGTGTGAGAGAGTTTGCAGATAAATTGTGTATTCAAGGAATTCACTCATTTCACTAAATCTGTTAACACGTGTTTATTTATTTTGTCTAATTTTGTCTAACATATTGTGCGTGCATGCGTACCCATTAGCTTATACCGTTTAAAGAGATATATTATTGACACTATTTTCTTAAATAATCCTGGTTTCATTGTGCAGATTTAATCAGTGCATAAAAACGCCAAAAACAAAGGACTCAGATAGGACTATCATTGCTGCTAATGCAACGTAGACTGCACAGGTAATCAGTGAGACCAACAAAGTTTGATTCACAAGCAAGTTACTCTTATGAGCTGGTTTTATAGATTGTTCAAGATGACTCCTGAACTCAAGATTAACACTGCATATTCTTCAGTGTGTAAATTAAAACAGTTTTCTCTCTTTTGTTGTTTGATTAACATGAATGACAGTCAGCAGGAATTTTAGACTGCTGTCACTTTAAGAGCTTCCCGGATCCAATATACTGTTAAACATGTGTTCTCTTTCACTGCTGATTGCATTTCAACGGCTTAAAATTACTAGTTTTTAAGTGGATAGAAAAAAACAGTTTGTACAGTATAAAAACCATTAAACCTATGGAGAGTCCCCATAAACCACATGCAAGTGGGTGTGTTCATATGTGTGGGTATACAGTGTATATATAATCCTAGTCAGGTCTGCCCACTTTGCACAATCTATGTAATTCTGATGGATATAATAAAATAGTCTATTAACAAAGACGAAAGTCTAGATCAACCTATATGTGTATTTACTTTCCTCTGGCCTTTTTTTCTGCCACACTCAGAAATACTGTGATGAGAGTATTTAGCCAGAGAGTTAATTTAGCAGAATACTATTGAATTTCATCAGAATGGCTGCGCTATATCTAATGAAAACGTTGGGAAAATCTCTCGGACCATATAAAGTCTTTAGGATTATCCAACATCTATACAAATAAAGCCGTTCATCGCATTAAAGCAAGGCACTGTTATAAATAGACTCTAATACCAATGTAGTTTTCAAAGGGACACAAAACTGTTCGTTGCTTGATTGCATTTCCCCTCTCCTGCGATAATAATTACGTACCCTCCGTAGTGTACACTAATGCCATGTTCTCTACCAGGCATATGATCTGGTTCACTTTTTCACAGCCAGAAAGAGAATATCCTTATGTGTCCTACACACACACACACATTCACTTATTCAACAGTCAATCACATTTAGAAGAAGAAAACCGAGATTCCACATGGAAGTCTTTCGGTCTTTGCTCTCGCTCTGTGAGATGGCAGTTTGTTGGAACGCTGGGAGCTCATCTTTACCATGGCAACCTCTCTCTCATCAAAAAAGCCTCCAATCGGCCTGAAATCAGCATGCAAAATGCCACTCAACCCTGTAGCCTTTATTAAAGTTTGCAGGGACTCAATTTGCAGATAGCGATCGTTTTCCTATTAAAAAGCACAGTGTAAGATATTTTTCCCCCCTTCTCTCTCTCTCTGTAAATCGGAGGGAAGGGAGAGGAAAAGAGAGGGAGAGAGAGGGCTAATCAGCATAGGCTGATGTGATTTCGCTGTCACAAATCCCGCCTGGGGCTCACACAGCCCCGTCGAGCTAGTGGAACCGCGGTGGGCTTAGCGGTCGCCGCGGCGACTTAGCTCCTCAGTAGAACGTCCCCCCCTCGCCGCCACCCCTCTGCACCCACACCCCAAACCCCTCACCACTGATGGGGTGCACGCTGATAAGACCGGGCGATTCTGATTGGCTGCCTCGCTCATCTCCCGTTTGGAAGTGTTTTTGTGTGTGCGCATGTGTCTGTGTGACCTGTAGCTACATCATAGGAAGCTCTTGGGGATGCTTTTATGTGATTCCGTGTCATTTGTTGCGAGGGAGAGACAGAGCAATAGAGTTGCCGATGAAAAGGTGATGAGAGGGGGTGGAATTGGGCCACACTCCTGAAGTGACCCTCGCCGAGGGGGGAGACATCCAGTTTAAACCCGCCTCGGTCTCTCTTTCCACCCGATTTTCCAATTTTCATTTCAATCTCTATGACTTTCGGGATGTGAGACAGATCAAAATATGATGCTAAAATGTGCTTTTAATAATCGGGCCTCAAAATCGACACGAAATAGCTCTCCAAACTCATTTGACTTCTGTAATGGTAAGTGTTTCAGAGTGAAATTGTGAATAAATAAATAAAACGTAGGGTGTGACTTCATTTTTTCCATAGGGAATTGATTGGTTGGTTAAAAGTACAGAGGACTGTTTCTGCCTCAGATTAAAAAATAAAACGAAAAAAAAAGATAGCAAAATAAAGTCACATTGTGAGATATAGTTTCCAAAAAATACAAAAAGTCGCAATTCCAAAACAAGTCACAAATATGAGATTTAACATCACACTGTGAGAGATAGTCATAACTGTGAAGTTTAACATCATAAAGAATATTCGCCAGACTTAACATCACAATGTTAAGAAAAAAAGTCTCAAATCCAAAAAAGTCGCAAAAATGATATTTAACATCACACTGTAAGCTTTAAAGTCACAATTATGAGAAAAGTCGCAATTGCGAGATTTAATGTCATACTGTTATAAAAAAGTCATAATTTCTAAAAAAAGTTGCAAATATTCGATTTAACATCGCACTGAGGGATATAGTTGCATTTGCAATATTTAATATCACGCTATGAGTTATAGTGTTGCAATTCCAATAAATGTGCAAATATGAGATTTAAAATCACACTGTGAGATATAAAGTCCCAGTTATGAAAAAGTTGTAGTTGCAAGATTTTGTCGCACTCATAATGTTATAAAGTTTCAATTGTGAAAAAAAAAGATCATAAATGCAAGATTTACCCTCACACTGTGAGTTATAAAGTCGCAATTATGGAAAAACTAAGTTGCAACATGGTCACAATATAACTTTAAACAAAGAAAACATAAACACATTGTTACCGGGAGTTGCAAACAGCACACATGCATGTTACATTGATTTAAAATATAGCTTAAAAAACATGGTGAAACAATTTAAAGTATAATTTTTAGCATATAAGCTGCACTTCACAGCATGTAGCATAACATTTTATATGGTTAAATGGGGTGAGTGTGTAAGACGAGGGGACACTATTACAGCATTGTATACCGCGACCATAAACAAA
Source organism: Sinocyclocheilus grahami (assembly GCF_001515645.1). Classification (NCBI taxonomy): domain Eukaryota; kingdom Metazoa; phylum Chordata; class Actinopteri; order Cypriniformes; family Cyprinidae; genus Sinocyclocheilus; species Sinocyclocheilus grahami. The sequence continues at coordinate 1,232,399 of NW_015505405.1, forward strand.
AGCATGTGACAGGGCGACAGTGATTGGAGGACTCTGGGTGATTGGAAATTTAATGTCACATTGTGAGATAGAAAGTCGAAAGCTGAAATTCTTTACAATTTAAGTGACAATTGACCTGTGTCATGGTGGTATAACCCTTTTGATATACTGTATATTTGCAGCATTAAAGGCTAATCTAAACCTCTGCTTAGTATCCAAGATCTATATTTGGCCTGCATGTGCATTTTTGTACATTCACAAAATCCCCACAGATCTGTCGTGGGAAACTATATTCACTTCTACACAAATACCATGAAATCATTATCAAAATATGTGTGGAAACCATGGCTTCAGTTTCACTCTCTCTGTGTGTGTGTGTGTGTGTGTGTCTGTGTATACGCGTGTGCATATTTTTCTTGTTAATAGAAAGGTTGTAGCCAATCTGCTTAGTATAACAGTAATTGAATTCGATTCTAATGGCAAGTGGCATGTGTGCAGTGAAACATGACACCAAGAGTGAGAGAGAAAGAGAGGGTCTTTAAAACCAGGAATGGTCTGGCTATAACTGAAACTGTAACGGATAGTTCACCCAAAAATTAAAATTCTGTCATTTACTCACCCTCATGCCATTCCAAACCTGCATGAAAGAAGATGTTTTAAAGAACATTTCAACTATTATTGTCCATTCAATGAAAGTCAGCGGGGTCTAAAACAACATTGGATACACATTGACTTTCATTGAATGGAGAGAATAAAAAATAAAAAAAACTTTCAAAAGGGTTAAAATGCATTAAATTGATTACGTGACAGTAACAACATTTATAATTTTACAAACTATTTCTATTTCATATATGTTATGTTCTTCTGAATTTTCTATTTATCAAAAAAAAAATTCAAATTTTCCACAAAACGATCAAGCCGGACAATTGCTTTAGCACTGATAATAGTAAGAAATGTTTTTGAGCACCAAATCAGCATATTAGAATGATTTCTGAGGGATGTGACATTATTTCCATGGCGTTTAATGACCAAAAATAATACTAAAACTTGTTTAGCAAACACAACTAATGGCGGAAAAAGCTTTTTGTGGTGATTGTGTGTGTGTGATTGAAAGTGCGATAGAGTAGAGTGGTCCTTTATGACAGGCCTTGTACTTGGCACCAATCTATTGATCTTTTGGCACCATTAGCGTAAATGACCAATCAGATGCAGGCTTCCTAAACCAAAAACCTGCCACGGTCTGATGATGTCATAAAACTCTTAACCGATCCTTATCAGGGGTTTACTTGAGCCGGTGCACTCTCTCTTTGTAAGCGCGTGTGTGTGAGACACAGAGACAGATACTGTCATCACTGATATACAGCATTAGTGCAGATACAAAGAATAAGTCACAGCAAACTCCTCCCAGGAACAAGATGATTAAAACATCTTATCCCCGTTTCTCAACAATCAAGAAATAGGCAGATATGAGGAGAGAGAGAGAGTGTGTGTGTGTGTGTGTGTGTTTTACACCGACCTGGATCATTGTGATTTCATATTTGTGTGCATTTGTGTGTGTGTCAAGCAGATCCTTGCAATCTCTTCAGTCTTATCTGCGTATTTCGCCTGTTTATCGCCGTGTTTATTCCGACGCAAAACCCTCACTGATAATACACTTCTCTGATGCAAATAACTTCCAATTTTTCCCCCAGGCTTTGAACAGACAATTGTATTTAAAACAAAAGACAGAGTTAAATTGCCTTTTGTTTCAAATGTTTACGCCTATTGCTGTTTACGTCTATATATACGTTTATTTATATATTTGCGTACGTTTCACCTTCCACATAGACGTAACATACACAACATGTATGTTTACATATATATACTGAATTCCAGTATATAATGCAAAGTAGTATGTTTATTGTTTATAGCTAGGTGTATTTTCAAACAACAACCTTGTTTTTTTCCAAAATTCCATTGAGAGTTTAGCAATGTTTTGTCTGTTTCTGCGTGCAAAATATAGCATGTTTAACTGCTTGCATTTTGCATATGTTCACACGGCATGTTTTTAATTTATGGACATGTTTATTTTATCATTAAACTGTTGATGATAATACACTTCACCGACATAAATAACCTAGTATTTTTTTCAAGAATCAAACTAACAATTTTATTCGAAAGACAATATGGCGCATATACAGTTTAACAATGTTTTGCCACTGTTTTACACACAGACTAAATTCTTATTTTAAGGACCAATTCTCACTATTAGCTAGTTGCTTATTAGCATGGATATTACTAGCATATTGGCTAGTACTTATAAAGCACATATTAATGCCTTATTCGGCATGAGCGTATTTTAGATCCCTAAAATCTATTTTAGATCTTACCCCATACCTAAACTTAACAACTACTTTACTAACTGTTAATAAGCAACACATTAGAGTTTATTCATGGAAAACTCTTAGTTAATGGTGAATATATGTTCTCTAATTTAAAGAGTTACCGCCTTTTTGGCATACATTTCATAGCAGAATGTTCATCGTTTATGGTCATGTGTATTTCATTGTAACACAGTTGGTAATAATACACTTCACCGATGCAAATTTTCCAGAATTCAGTTGACATTCAAATTTTATTCTAAAAGAAAGGACAAGAATAGTAAATGCATAGTTTAACAATGTTTTGTCGCTGTTTTTAAGCACAAATGATAAACAATGTGCTTTTTGCATACATTGTACATACTGTGCATTATACTGTAGTAGACACAATGAAATACGTTAATATTTCAAATGCATCTTCCGCTTGCCTTATACACATGCATTGTCATGTTGTTTGCTTGTTTTCATGCATTTTTGATTTGGAAGATAATACGTATAATATATTGCATATAATATACTTCTTTTTATGCAAATTGTCCTATTTTTTAATAGAAATATCCATTCCATTCAAAACAGAAATTGGTTGGTTTGCATCCGTGTACACACACACACACACACTATGTCTTATTTGCATGTGCCCACTTTAATTCATAGACCTTTTCCAGAATTCAATTTTTTTCTATTTCTTTTTTTAAGTTGTGAGAGACTGGAAAACCTAGAGAGGCAGAATGAACCTGGGAACCTATGTCACGTGTACATGTGCTACCCGCTACACCACAGCTCCGACAGCCATGTATATTTCAACGTAAATCCCTTTTTTCCAGACTTCAGTTGACAATTCAGTTGAAAACAAAAGACAAAATGCTGCATACACAGTTTAACGATGGTTTGTCGCTATCTACACCCAAAATCCAGACATGTTTATTTACCAGTGCATTTTACATTTTACATTTCACATACCGAATAGACACAACGAAGCGCTTTACACTTAAAACGCACCTTTTGTTTGCCCAACGCATGGCCACGTGAATTCTGCAGGGTTTCGTTGTTTGTGTGTTTACGTGCGTGTGTATATGATATGTTTACCAAATACCTGTTTATAATGCAGAGGAGCGGCAGTGTGTTGGCTGGTCTCGGCGGTAAATGGCGGGTATTATTCGTCAGTCTGGCAGTGTCTGGAGGCTGCTTTGCGCAGATACAAGGAGGCAACTGATAAGAAGAGCATCAGAAGGCTAGTTAATTGCCTCCAGTCTGCGGGAGCAGGGGGAATATTTAAAATCTATCGGATTAAAGGCAGATTAAACAGAACCCAGGCACAGGACCCAATGGCGCTGAAAGATTGCAATCAGCAAGGGTAATGGTGGAAGAGAAGGAGAGAGAGTGAAAAAAGAATGGGGCAGAAAGAGAGCGAGAGGCAGATAGGAAATTCAGATCCGCGGTTAATGCCCAGGGTTCCATCTTGTAAGCACGATTCATCTATGTGTAAATCATTTTCTCTCTCTCTCCCTGTCTCTCCCTCTTGCGTTTTTTCTTTCTTTCTCAGGCCTGCATTGCTATGGCACGCGCTTGTTCGCTCGTGGTTGGCTTATCGGTCGATCGGTGAATTAAAACTGCTCTTGCCCCTCGGAGGATTAGGAAGGTTGATTGAAGCCTGTATGAAAACTAGCTAATAAGTAGGAAATGTCAGAGGGGGCACTCTATCGAAACTGTGTACTTTTCATAATAACGCTTATGGGAACGGGGTGCGGATCGGGCTGGCGCATATGCAGTGAGAGGGGGCTGACACATCAGGCCTGAAGGATGGAAGGACAGAGGTGTGATGATGGACAGAACGGATGGTGCCGGCACAAGGGTGAGGGTGTAGAGAAGAAGGCACCAAGTGGTTGGCGTAAAATCGCAAACAATTGCAAGGACAAGAGGGTGGAGGTTTTATCTTTTGTGTTTACACACTTTCTTAATCCTGGAGCAAGAGATGTAGAAATTGCTTTGAAATCAATTTGATTTTGAAATCAGATGACCTGAGTGGAGATCTCAGATACAGTAAGTAAGTGCAAAAATGGAGGGATTTTTGAAGCACCTAGGAAGTTATTAACATCCATGTAAACAATTAGCGGTGTCTAAGTCAGGTGGCACTATTAGTTACTCTTGGTCTTGTTACAAAGGGTTTGGGGCTAAAACAGCAGCATAAAATTATAAAATTGGTTGTTCCTCACAATTGGCCATTGTATCAACACCAAAAAAAAATATTAAAATAAAAAAAGGGGGAAAAAAAGTGAAATAAACTTTCTTAAAACACACAGAACATATATAACATATATATATATATATATATATATATATATATATATATATATATATAAATAAAATACATACAATCTGAAAATATTCTGTATACATAAAAGGCGTTTGAAGAGTAGCAAAAGCAAACGATGAAGGCATGTTTAAAAATCTTCATATAAGGTTTTTTTTTTCTATACTAAAAATTAACAACTGGTACAAAAAAGTAGTTCAAGGAACATCTAAAATGACTGATCCTACAGTGGTCAATCGGTCCTCAGTTACTATTAGATTCAGAAATTCAGGATGCAAACAGAGGACTCCGCCTGAGTTGGCTTCATCCAGCGGTTCACCTTAGTTAGAAATTTAAGTCCACTTAATGTGACCTTCCAGTTGAGTTCTCACACTTGATAGCTCTTACAGTAGCAGGCATTTAACTCAGCTCCCCGTAGAACATTTTACAGCACTTACGCACTTCATCTGGCATAAAATCTTTCCTTTTGCTCGCTCTGTTTTTTTTTAAACTGATAGATTAGCTTAATAAATTATGCAGTATAAGGCAGCGGGCGACCCTGCAAAGTGATAGAATCATTTAAGTGTTAACCGGCTTGCGGGGAGGGGAGGATAATAATCATAAATATGAAACAGATGTCTGCTGACATTTGGGAAAAGAGAGAGTCAAATCCCTGAGCGGCAGGGCAAACTTTTATCATCCACCTACTGCCTCTCTGTCCATCTCTCCCTCTCTTTATCACTCACATTTTCTTAGGTGGAAAACCCAATGCTCTTTTGTTTCCTTCCCAGTCCTTTAATCTAAATTTTCATGTTTGATTAAAGATGAACTGATGTTCTTGGCACCCATATCAGTTTGATGCCACCTGTGTGAACACACAGTAAATTTAATTTCTCAGGCTATCAGCACAAATAATTAACAATGACATTACCAGTGATCAAAGATTTACCAATTGTTGTTACAATCACAAAGATGACATCTTTGATTTGACTAGATGTGCCTGTCAAATCGCTACACGAACTAGATAATTTACTTTTTAACCAAAAAATCTTACATATCAAGGTCCACATTAAGAGAGAAAATTACATTATGAGATAAAACGTTGCATTTATGATATATAAAATTGCAGTTAGATTGGATATCTGACTTGTATGACTTGTCCTTCCAGGGTGTCCTCTTTGTCATTGCCTGTGAATTTCTATGATGGTGCATGCTGGTTAATGCTGGTCTATCTGGTAAAACTAGTCAACCAGTATGGCCTTTGTGTAGCTTTGCTGGTCAAAGGGATAGTTCACCCAAAAAATTGTCATCATTTCCCTCACACTCAAATAGTTCCTGCATGAGTTTTTGGTAACACTTTAGTATATGGACCAATTCTCACTATTAACAAGTTGCTTATTTGCATGCCTATTTACGTATTGGCTGTTTATTAGTGCTTATAAAGCACATACAGTATTCTGCATGGCCATATTCTATATCCCTAATCCTACCCAATTCCTACACTTAACAACTACCTCTCTAACTATTAATAAGCTGTACATTTGGAGTTTATTGAGGCAAAAGTTGTAGTTAATGGTTTGCTAAATGTAAGAATTGTGTCCACTTAAAATAAAGTGTGACATTTCCCCCCCTGTTGAGCACAACAGAAGATCCTATGAAGAATGTCAGTAACCCAACTGTTGATGATAGCCATTGACTTTCATTGTATACAAAAATACATAAACAAATACTATGGAAGTCAATGGCTGCCGTCAACTGTTCAGTTATCAACATTCTTTGTAATATCTTCTTTTGTGCTCAATAGAAGAAAGAAAAAGGTTTATAACAAAGCGAGCAAGTTTAGCTTATCAGTGGTGACTATGTCAGTACATGTACATATGGCAGAAATGTATGGAAAAATCAATTAAAGACGTAATCGAACCAGAAAAGTCCCGGGACGCTAAGGGGTCTCTTTTGTAAGTGTGTATATATATATATATATATATATATATATATATATATATATATATATGGGGTTCCAGGGTCGTTGTCAACTGGTAGATTGCAAAATAAAAATTTGTTGCAAGTCTGTTCTGACTGGATTGCGAACAACAGAGAAAAGTTTTTTTTCTAAATCTTATTAGGTTTGCCATCATGCCATGATCATGTGCTAGATATACAATGAGAGATGTATTCCTGTACACACGTCAGCATTGGAAGTTCTAGTGAGAGACTAATGAAGTCATAATGTCGGATTGCCGACACATTGCAACTCTGAGGAGGGTATGTAGATTTAACTGGAGGAATTGGTGTTACGGGCAGTCGTATCGGTGCAAAGCCCTCTGAAACATGCAAAAAGACGTGTAAAACTCAGTTGAAGGCATGAGACAAATGTAATGCGTTTTGGCTAAATGCATGAATCACTCTGCCAACAGGCCCTTTATACTGGTGGCTATAGTGTTGCTTTTTAACCCAGAGCTCAGCTGTTTCCTCAGGCGTGTGTGTGTGTGTTAGTAGTATGCCTGCATTAAGAGCAGATGATTAAGTGCTGTCTGCACGCTGGATCAGTGCTGAGCGATTGAAGTGCGATTGTTCATGTCTGGCACTAGCCCGCGGGATGCTAGCACGCCGCCTTTTCAGCAGCAACGCCCGTCAGTCGAAACAAACAATACCGCGTCTTACTCATCCTGCTAAACCTCTCGCTGTGTATACACACTTACACACTCCAATACTCTCATAAACACACGTCCTGTCAGCGTCTTTACTATATTGTCATTTTGTGATTATTGCATTGTGCTGTAATACAGGCTAAATATTGTGCAATGGCATATTACTCTATTTAGCATTGTTGTGTATCTATGTGTGGCGTAAAGCTTATAATGTGCAATATATGCTGTGATATATAACATATTACTTATTGGCAGTGAAATTCTGTGGCTTCCACTTGGATGAATGTGATTTAGCCATTAGCGTTAGTGTGTTTATGTAAGGAGCTGTCAAGCATTAGATTGGCCTTTCACTCAACCTCAGCGTGGCTGGTCTTATCTGTAACAGCCATGTGACCTTTCACCTTTGACTCAGCCCTACCTGGTCACCTACTGCACTTGAACATCGATCAATTTCACCCGTTCCCCATCCTGCTATCATCTCACTCCCCTTTCTGGACATCACTTTCTCATCTCATTTACATTTTATGTTTCCCATTGAATGTGTAACATGACATACTGCCATACTGCTTCTACTTAGATACATACAATCACTGTTGTTTCCAGCTGAAATTAACTCTAGTGGCTGTAAAACACCAACAACTTTTATTCATTTTCACACAGAGATTCCAAATATATTCCCCCCCCCATAGAATAACCATTTTGGGTTGCCCAAAGAACCTTTTAGCCGTTTTTTTTCTTAGTGTAACGAACATTTCAATAATCCAAATAACCTTTTTCTACAATAAAGAACCTTTTGCGCAGTTGAAAGTTTCCATGGATGTTAAAGGTTCTTTAACCAAAGATGGCAATAAAAAAAGCATTACGATTTAAAAGATTTTTCTTTCACAGTATTATATTATGACCTCAAAACACTTTTGCTATTGTGCATGATTTGTAAACTAATACATTTTGTTTATACATTTACTGTACATGTGTTTGCATCACATAACCAGGCTTTTTGGACACATGGTAAACTTGCTCATTAGCTCACCTGGTACAACATTGCAACTTGTAATATGGAGCACCTGAGCACAAGTCCCATAAAACATGAGTCACAATAAAAGAGCTCAAAAACTATGATTCAGTTGATTCAGCAAATGCATTTTTTTCACATTTGCTTTTGTTAACACTTTGGGTTAAGTTTAAGGTGGGGTTTAGTGTAGGTGGTATGCTAGTTTCAAACACAGTAGAGCATTAATCTTTCAGTGCTACTCACAGGAAAATGTACTTCTCTGAACTTCTGTGATATGCACAATAAAATATGGCCACATTCATGTTTATCTGTCTTGGAGAAAATATAATACACCTTTAGTGCCATTCACTGGACATTTCACTTTGGAAGTTGTGAAATGTGCAAGAAGCAATGCAATATCATTTTGCTGAAATGTCACTACATGCATGCTTTTTTGCAGTATGCTGTATGTGTCCCAGAATGCAATGCTTTAAACTTAACCTTTCATTTTCAGTATGATGAATGATCTGGATCAAACAGGATTTTTATTTGATTGGACCATTTTGATTGGAAAGATTATACATTTTACACCAATTTCTATACATGCATACTTGTAAATGCTTTACAAATGTGTAATTGCTGTTAATTTATGACATAAGATGCCACTTGCTGAATTACACACACAATTTATTGAGGTCATGTGACAACAATGTTACTTACTAAAGTTTAAAGCAAGTTATGTAGTATTCTATTGCGAACAAAGCCAACGTGTCCAATAATCTCCAATATTAAATATGGTTTTCAGTATCCCTCTCACTGTTGTCTATGTACTTGCCTCACACAGGTGGCTGTGTTATACTCTAAGAATAACGGGAAAGCCATGGTTTACAAGTGTGTTCTCATGTTGATTCAGCTAATGTGTGTTGTGAGATGGTTGCATTGATATAAATGTATTTGTATGAACAACTGCTCAAATTTAACTCAAATATAAACTTTCAGACCTTGGGTGCATTAATGTTAACACCGTGAAATGCTGATAATGGTACACAAGCACAAACCTGTGTGATGGTCTTGTAAATCACTCATACACTCAAAGCTTTCCAAGTTTTATCTCTGGTCCATGACTTTCAAGCTGTGTTTCCAACACGCGCACACACACACACACACACACACACACACACACACACACACACACACACACACACACACACACACACACA
>NW_015505405.1:1242580-1256732 GCF_001515645.1 Sinocyclocheilus grahami
TTGAGATGAAATGTTTATATATATATATATATATATATATATATATGAACTGAAAGAGTTGGTGGAGGCTTTATAGAACTCGTTAAACCATGGTGTAGCTTGTAGTTTATAGCCTACATTTAGCTACGTTAATACTTCTTTCAACTGTATTTAGGCTTCGAAAACGTTGTGTTCATTTGTGAAGATCATCATGATGAACAAAACATGTAAGTATCATAAACTTTTGCTGGTCACAGAGTCTATTTTCTGCAATAATTCAAAATCCAATGAAACAGTCCTATTAGGTTTTTGTTGAAGGAACTGGGGTTTTGCTAACTTCCGGGTACAATTAAGCCCAAATTGCATAGAAAAAGGCAGTTGTTTACTGAAAAGAATGAAAGTGACTTCATTTCAGTATTCAGAGCACAGCGTTACTTTACAAGTGTTGTGGAAGTCTCTTTTGAACTGTAGCTTGCCAAGTTAGCTATTTGTGATCTATAGCAGTTAAGCAACTTCTAGTTAAAAAGATTCAAGCTAATAAAGTTACAAGGCCTCAGGCTACAAAGTAGGACAACAAGCTGCTAACACGCGCACACACACACACACACACACACACACACACACACACACACACACACACACACACACACACACACACTATATTTGGAATACTGGTGATTTATTTAATGCATACTATTTATATGTATGCAACAGTTCAGATAGTAGCATGCTACGTTATTATGTAACTTGTGACGGTGTCTATTTTGCAATTAAAATGACCATTTTGCATTTTGCATCCAATTTTGACTGTCCAATCAAAAAGTCTAGAAGGAGATAAATGGCACCTTCTGTTTCAGTTTGATGTGTTGCATTGTGGGATATAGTACTCATCAGCATGTATTCTGGTTGTTTAGTGCAAATGTTGGTAAGTGTAGTATTTAATTATTATTACCACAAAAATTACTTGTAAATTGTAGGCCATGTATCTAAAAACATAAATCAACCAAAACACCTGCCATACTTATATTCGCCAAATTGGATTTTTCTGGTCTTATTAAAAGAGCAATCCATCAAATCAGATATCTGATCTTACCTGTTCAAGAACAATTAAATGTCTAAACAACCACTTGCCCTAAGAGCGTGTTTACATATGCATATAAACATTTTTCTATAAACACTGGATTTGTATCTCTCTGAAGTAAATTGCGGAACTACATCAATCAGTCTTTTTTATGACAGTGGCATCTGATAACAAGCCTTACCCTTTATAATGTTTACCAAGATACACACATACTGTGTGCTTACGGAATTGGGGAGATTCCTGCCTCGATCTGCTTAATTGTGTCCATAAATCTTATTGTAGAACGTCGACTGATGGAAAAGAGGTTTAGTGAGTGAGGTGTGCAAATAATGTTTCCTAGAGGGCTCCGCAGCTGGAATGAACAGGCTTCTTGACATGTTTGAACTTAGAATTGAGGCAGGGATAAGCAAAAAAAAAACATACACTGACATATATAGATTAGAGCTGTCCATTGATTTAAAATTTGAATCAAATTAATTACATGACATGCTAATTAATCAATTACATGCATCAATATTTGCTGGGAAATTCCCCAAATAAAGACAATTCAAAGACATTACATTATTGCGGCTGATGAAAACCTGGAATGTAGACAACATGGAATGAAATCATGGAATACACTCTTAAAAATAAAGGTGCTTAAAAGGTTCTTCACAGCGATGCCATTCAGTCAAAGGTTCTTTAAAGAACCATCTCTTTCTTACCTTTTTATAATCTGAAGAACCTTCTTTCTCCACAAAGAACCTTTTGTGAAACAGAAAGGTCCTTCAGATGTTAAAGGTTCATGGAACCTTTTAGACAAAAAGGTTCTTCTATGGCATCGTGAAGAACCTTTATTTTTAGTGTGTACATGCAAATAGTGGCTTTAGAAAGAAATGAAAATTTCACCACAGTGACATTTCCAACATGCAGTATGTTTAATGCCATCCTGTTATGCAAATGACTGTAGTGGAAAATACATTTTGGTAATTTTTTTAATAAAAATAGCCAACTCCTTTGGCTTGCTAAGGCTAATTTCATAGCTAAGTTTTTAATTAACTAATATTTTCCCACTTTTTGCATAATTTCACAAAATACCTCGATTGCTCTCTAATCTCTTTACAAACAAAAACAATTAAAAATAAATAACTTTATTAGAACCAAATTGGTGGAATTTATTCCTGTGAGATGTTCATAATTGGAAAAAAAAAAGATTTATTTAATTCACTTTTTTGTTTAGATAATAATTTAAAACATGTGACAATTCATATTTTTTGAATGAATCTTCATATTTAAAAATTGAAAGTCTAGATGTAGGACAAGCGGAAAAGAACAACATTTTTGCATAGGTATATGAAGTAGCAAAAATAAATGTTAAAAGTATGAATAAAAATAAATAAAGTAAGTTACAATGGGACTTTCAGACATACAACATAAAACCGTCGAAACTGCTATTTTTGTCTGCAGTATATTTTTAATTGATGGTCTATGTACACATGTTGATCATCTTTGTCTTGCACCATGAGTGCTGCATTAAAAAAAAAGAGATCCTTGTGTTCAATTTCTTTCTATTGCATTCTATGCAGCTGTTTTTGAACGCAGGAACGCATAACCTGTGAATGCTTCAGGTTCTCATTTGTGCTGTCACACAGTGGGTTACTTCACGCTAGTATTGCCTCAATGCAGGAAAACCCCTCGTTACGGAATTGTATGATTAATTGCCTAAATGTGTTTCTGCAATATACAGTGGGTACGGAAAGTATTCAGACCCCCTTAAATTTTTCACTCTTTGATATATTGCAGCCATTTGCTAAAATCATTTAAGTTCATTTTTTTTTCTCATTAATGTACACACAGCACCCCATATTGACAGAAAAACACAGAATTGTTGACATTTTTGCAGATTTATTAAAAAAGAAAAACTGAAATATCACATGGGTTTTTCTGTCAATATGGGGTGCTGTGTGTACATTAATGAGGAAAAAAAATTAACTTAAATGATTTTAGCAAATGGCTGCAATATAACAAAGAGTGAAAAATTTAAGGGGGTCTGAATACTTTCCGTACCCACTGTATATATTTTAAATATAATTAACTAAATTAATGCACTATATTGACAGGCCTAATACAGATGCAGCGTTATAGCCGAAGATACTACAGGTAAAACCTCATGAATACAAGAACCAAACATACACACAGTTAACCTCACAAACAAATGTTAACACAGACCATAATCCGGTTAAAACTGACAGATATAATTTATTTTCCACTGACGGCTAATAGTTTATGCCACACTATCTCATGCGGTACGTCAAAATTCTTTCAGTTTGGAATTGTTTGAACAACAGCGGCGTGGTTATCCCTTTTTTCTGAGCGGATGACTGTGCGGTGACAGTGAATGATGTATTTTTTCTCCTTTCTGCAGGATTTCTTTTAAACAAACATGTGAAGGCCTTTGTGTCAGCCTGTCTGTATTTTGCCGTTTCAAAACCTCGTCTTCTGAGCCGCCCGTGTTAATAATCACCTTGACTTCCATCAGGCTTTAACATGAAACAATACATCCGCGCTGCCTTGAACCGCACTTCAATGAGCTTAAAGCCATACGGCCTCCCCAGCACCCAAACACACACTTTTATGCAAATAGTGTGTCTTTGTACTCGTGAATATGAAAGGTGTTATTAAATCTTATTTTGCATTATTCTGGTTTGAGGGATAAATCTATCAAAGAAGCTCCAAATTCAATAAGTTATGTATATTTTTTTCTTGTTTTTATTTATTTGAACATTTTTTAATTAAGCGCCATTGTCAGTAGATGATGTGTCGTGTAAGTTGTGGGCTACCGACGGAGAGACAGAGAGGAAATGACAGAGAGACGCTTGTGAAGTGTATAAATGGACTACATGAGTGGCTGCTATGTGCTGTTTTAATGTAAAGTGAATTGTGGATAAAACTGCTAAAACTGAAGGCAATTTAAGCTGCTGGTGAGATGTTGTTTTAAGCCCCACAGGTCAGGTGGGCCAATCCCACTGACCCCTGTCAACACCGTCATAATTTAGTGGTCTGTCTGTGTATGTGCGTTTGCCTCTGTAGGCTCTGTATTTCATATGCTGCTCAGTAAAAGATGAAAGAAATATGAATAACTGATCATTTAATGTTAAGGGGAGGAGTTGGAAAAAACAAGAGGGCTTGGTGATGTCACTCGAAACAGTTGTTTCAAAAGCAGAGGAATTTAGTACAATTTTTATTTCATGCACAATAAGACCAGTGATGTTTATTTAGAAAGCAATAAGACTAATTTTCAATTTATCTTGACTTTAAACAAAAGCAATGATCCCCGTTTGAAAACAACAATTAATTTGCTGTTACAAGCTACTTACAAAAAGTAGTACTTTGCGACTACTACATTGCAGCTCTTTTGGAATTTTAACTGCGACTATGTATTTCACAATTTTGACTTTATTTCTCATAACTGGGATACTTATATGTAAACATGTATGAAGTCTTCCCCCAACCATTCATGGAATTTTCCGTAATTTATGAGACAATGCTTTCCCGCCATTGACAGAATTTTCCGGATTTTTGTGTTTTCAATGGTGTATGGTAGGAGGCGCTGTTACACATCTTCTGAAAGAGTATTGATAGTCTGGATCAAAACACAGCACAGAAGAAGCAGAAACAATGCATACGTAAAATAACGCGATCATCCAACATGAATCATTATATAAATCAAAACTGCCTGATGTTACCGAATGAAATTACGATCCAGGAAGTGGTATAGGAATGTGCAAACAACAATTAATGTGCTGTTACAAGCTACTTACAAAAAGTAGCACTTTGCGACTACTACATTGCAGCTCTTTTGAAATTTTAACTGCGACTATGTATTTCACAATTTTGACTTTATTTCTCATAACTGGGATAATTATATGTAAACATGTATGAAGTCTTCCCCCAACCATTCATGGAATTTTCCGTAATTTATGAGACAATGCTTTCCCGCCATTGACAGAATTTTCCGGATTTTTGTGTTTTCAATGGTGTATGGTAGGAGGCGCTGTTACACATCTTCTGAAAGTGTATTGAAAGTCTGGATCAAAACACAGCACAGAAGAAGCAGAAACAATGCATACGTAAAATAACGCGATCATCCAACATTACATAAATCAAAACTGCCTGATGTTACCGAATGAAATTACAATCCAGGAATCGTGGAATAGGAACGTGCACGCTTTTGATGTGTTTATTGAAGCGATCTGTTCCATCAGTTTTGATCATAGATGTGAATCTTTCAGATGTTCTCTTGGGCAAAAACGTGATTTTCTCGACTTTGTTTACAATGTTGCTTTTTTAATGAAACTTACTCATATTCAAGTGTTGACAAAACGTTAAAAAGTTTTTTTTTGTTTGTTTGTTTAAATGAAGAGGCTCTGTTCTTTCTTTTGACATATTGCATTTTCAGATATTCATACAACAAAATATTCTGGGGCCATTACAATTTAGTGAAAATGATCAAAAGTGCTGGCGGGGAAGTTTTAATATTTATATATATTTGCAATAAAAAATACGTTTCCCGTCATTTTTTATTTATATATCACAGTTGTGATTTCATTTGTAGTAATTGACATCTCTCAACATTTATTTCTAACAGTTGTGACTGTGTTTCACAACTGCAACTTTATTCTCGTAATTTTCCAACATTCCAACATTATATCTATTAATAGTCACTAAATTGTAACAACAATTGTTTTTTTTCACAATTGCAGCTATTTCTCATAATTTTGAATTTATACAGTATATCAACATTTTGACTCACAATTCTTGACCTTTATTTTTAACAGTTGCGACATTATATTATAACCATTCATATAATTCCTGTCTCATAACAGTGACTATATCTCACAATTCTGTTTATTTATTGTAATTGAATTTGGCTCCATAAAGAGTGGACCACTGGAAACACTGAGTGATGACTTGGTTATAAATCAACTGGTACAATGAAATCAATCGTCCAAATGAATCTGCTAAATATCAATTGGAATTTTCCAAATGTATTTCTCAATATAAACATGAATTTATATGAATATCTTTGATTGGTGCCACCCTTTCAATGTCTTGCACACTCTTAAAGTTAGATTTGTCACACTAAACACTTAATAAATTGAGTTTGCATCTCCTATTTTTTAACCCTTTAGCCCATGAATGAACTCAGCAAGC
This sequence comes from Sinocyclocheilus grahami, assembly GCF_001515645.1. Lineage (NCBI taxonomy): Eukaryota > Metazoa > Chordata > Actinopteri > Cypriniformes > Cyprinidae > Sinocyclocheilus > Sinocyclocheilus grahami. The sequence goes on from NW_015505405.1 coordinate 1,248,834, forward strand.
CGAGAATATTTAAGCACAATATGGTCTTTCTGTCAGTCAGTCAGTGTTTTCAGGTTCGTTAAGTGAGTCTGTAGTGTGTAAGAGCGAACCTTGTCAATCAGAGCTTAGACAGAAAGTGATGGAATCTTCTGACGCAATCTCTGAAAGCAGCCGCACAAGAAAGGTCTCACGCTTTCAATTAAAATGTCCATCAGGGATTACACACACACACTTACATGTATACACAAACACGCACACACTTATGCTCTGTTCTCTAAGTGTGGCCTTGGCACTTACAAAGAGCTTACAAATCCCGCTTTTGCCTGCAGGCACCCCGGCTCAATGCTACACAAGTACTCTATTCTTTCTCTCTCGCTGTCTGTGTCTCTCATTCTGTACATACACATATTTGCATGTTACACTTTCAGATACAATTTGTTTTAATCTATTTGTATGTAATTATGCTACATTTAAGCTTGTCATATTTTTTAAATTGCAACCAGGAACTGGAATCGGATACCGTTTAATGATTCTGATTCCTTAAGTGTTCTATTAATGACTCTTTTTATTAGAAAGTAGCACCCCAATCCAATAATTAGTCTCAAGTATACACTAGAGTAACAGCACGTAGTTAATTAGTAATAACAGTAGTTCTCGGTTTCGTCATGCCAAAAGTCATGAATTGTTCTTAGTAAAGAACCACTTCAAAGATTCAGTTGGTGAGTGATTCATTAGACTGACTCAAACTTATATCTTCCCGATGTCCAAATATGCCCAATTTCCTGCTATGCCCTTTCAGAAAAAAAGGTACAAAAGCTAGGTAGGTACAAAAGCTAGGTAACACTACAAAAGTGCACCTTTTTCTAAATTTTAACAACAAATTTTGTACTTAATGCACTTAGTCCAACTAAAGATATACTGAAGTATATTTGATTGTGCTAAAGTGAAACTATTGCACTTCAGGTACACTTTAAATATCTTGCATTTAAAGACTGATATTATACAGAGATCATGCAATCCTTATTAATAGTAACATTTAAAACACATTTTTAGGCGTAATATTAAGAAGTGTGCATTGTACAATAAAGAAATACTCCAAATTAAGTTTAATTATAATTTTATATCCGTAAATCTTAAGTAATGTGAAGTATACTTAGTTTAAAATAAATGTATTTTAAATAAATGATGGCCTAGTATTTGTAATTTTTTTTAACTAGGGTACTTTTGTACCTTTTTCTGAAAATGTATAGTATGCAAAAGCAGTATGTAAAATGGGAAGTATGTCCGGATATGATACACTGAACACTTTCCTGTTACATAAGACCATGAGATTTGTCATATTCATATATGGTAGGCAACCAGTGTGGCTGATATCATAGGTCACATGACAACGGCAATATGGTGGATGTGCAGTACTTTGTCTGTATGTAATATGATTGCATTCATACTACACACATATTTTGTGAATTTGTGATTTTAAGACTTTTTGAGACTGACACTTTATAAAAAAAAAATATATAAAAAAAAACCCGGCTCAGAGTTATTCCTTTAAAGAATTAGACTACATTGGTCATGCTTTTTGATGTTGTTTATTTTTCCATTGTACTTTAAATTCAGTAGCGGTGCAACGTTGCATGAACAGTGTTGCCGGAAACATTAAGACACTGTCGTTGTGTTCCACTTGCATATGTGCAAGTATGCAAATGTTTAAAAACCGCTAACGTAAAGGAAAATCACTTACTGTATGAAGAGTTTATCGAGAACTGATGAATGGTTCTGTCTTCATTCCTGGAAAAGCAACTTTAGATTCTAAAGCAATTTCGTCATTGTATATGCAGCATTAAACACACTAAGAAACGAAACTGAAAAGGAAACGAAATGGAACAAAGAAGGGCGCCAAATGAAACTTTGTCTTGCATAGATGTTAAAATCTACATGAAAAATGTAGCATGAATTTATTTAGGTCAGACAGTAGTTTGCATACAGTGACAGCACACTTAACAGATCAACATTAGCTTGTAGTAGTCTGTGTACAGTACTTTTGTGTATGTTTGTTTAAGGCTCAGAATGGATTTGTTCACACAGGGCAGATGACACGTTAAACCAGGTTGATTTATGAATGCATTGAGTGCAGACACTAAACGAAATGAACACCGTCTCTGATACAAAAGCACAACAGGGACATTCCATTCTTCGCTGTGCGTCCGACCAGACGGCTGTGTTGTAAGAAAGAGGGGGGTGCGAGCACCAGACATACCTGTCAAGGCAAGGCCATATCAGGTGCTGTTCACAGGAGTTCAGGTAGCTGTTGAATGGAGGGGGTCAGAGGTCAGGGCAGACCCTCTCAACAGGGGGCTGGAGAGCTGAGCTGCCCCTCAACTCTTATGTGGGCATCTCAGATTTTTGCCTTCTGATCATAATTGAAGTGTTGTCATGCAATAGCAAGATGACAGATTTTGTTTACTTATTTCCATTTTTAAATATTTCATTATATTTAAATGTTCTCTCATTGTAAAATGAAGCGCTTAGCTACCTAAAAATAGGTTTAATCATATTCACAATACAGAATGGCCTCGACGAGCTTACTGCTTAATAAAATCGTTATATATTCAAAGTATTAAAGAAAACAAAAGTTGTCGTAATTTACTCCGTGTCATGTCGTTCCAAATTCATAAGATCATCGCAAACTAAAATATTTTTTGGTTACACTTTATTTGATGGTGTCCTTGTTACAGTGTAATTATACATTTAAAGGAACACTCCACTAATTTTGAAAATTACTGAGCAATATTAATTAACTACATGTACTCTATGGTTAGGACACCATAAGTGTTACCTATTTTTATATTGAATTCATTGATTTCTTTATATCACGAACATATGATATATTTATTTATATTTATACAACAGTTCTTTCTGGTCCTCGAATCTGATTGGCTGAGAGGAGTGCGATATTCTAGTGATAACAGAACTCCAACCGTTTCACTGTTTGTATCGCTCTGCTTGCGGTATTTCGCACAGCGAGTGACATGGCGGGCGCCCAAATCCACTCAAATTTGGTAAATAATACTGTTTTGTTTCACAGAATGAAGTTTTAAGAGTTTATTTTTAGGTGAGAATGTACTTGTTTAGACTTCAAATATGCGGTTTGTTAATAAAGGTAATTGAAATTGATGTAATTGATGTATTTGAAAATGTCCTTTGTTTTCGGAGGTGTGAGCTCCAGGGCATTGATTAAAATGTTATTTTATTAAGCAAATTTATTATTCATATGACAGCATTTGTGACATATGGTTGAGTATTTAAAAAAGTTCCTGGTTTACTTAAAGTAAAGGAAAAAAAGAGCATAAATGGAAGATATGTTGAAGCACTTACAATGAAAATTTAAATTACAATGAAAAATCTTTTGTATCCTAAATATTTGTATAGTTACATTTTTACCATTTTATAGATATATCTTCTAGATCACTTACCTCTGCCCCCAATCACTTTTATAGAGTATGAAAAAGAATAGGAAAAGTGTACAATGACAGTTTTAGTTTCAGTGTACCATTAAATAAAATTTAGGTATAGAGGTAGGATTAGCCATTAATAATTTAAAGCTAAAATGTCAAAAGCAGTACCAAAGTTGCATTATTTCCATTATGTGGACATACATTGTCAATCAAATATGGGACAACTTTTACAATAGCTGTAAATGTATCACTTCATAACAAGTAAATCTGCATTAATATCACCAAATTTTAACTGTTGTTGCGGTGTGTTGCTGTATAACTGTATTATGTTAAATTGACATCCCATATAACCCGAATTCACCCAACTACACCCTGTAACCTTTACTAAGAAACAGAGAAAGTTTATCTTTAATCCAAACATATTGGATTGCAGACATATTTCATCATGTATTGATGCATCTTTCATTAGATGTAAGGATCTATCTTCCATTAGCTCCTTATCTGTCCCTCTGAATTTAGCATTGTACATTTGCATCTTAATTTATAATACATGATTAATTTCTTATCTGGACTTCAGCATGGAAATACATCCCCTTATGTCTTGATAAACCATCATTTCGATTTTAATTTAATGAAAACATATCATTGATTTTTTTTAAAGATTGTTTTCGTTCGTTTGATTCGGATTAACATGAATACACCACTATAATATTAGTCTGAATATCTGAAATCTTTATCAACTTAATGTGTTCTTGAGAAAAGCGTAGTTAATCTATCATGAACCCTTTAATGAGTGCAGTTTTAAACCGGTTTTTAATTTTGCTATTGCTTGCCACACAAACACTAAAACCTGTTGCGACCAGCATACTTACTTGCTTACTGTATCCATATAGTACAGAGATGTTGTTTTACACCTGACGATAAATAAAGTATGCAGTAAATCACACGCTACATGAGGTAAAGTATCCCACAATGCAATGCAGTCTACTTAAATGAACCAGAAGCAATATCAGCTCTTATTTATTATTATTTATTAATTATCAAGATATGTAATACAAATACTGGTGCAGCACATGTCAAGCACGTACATGCGGTGGTTAACCGATGCGAACGCATAAATATGTTTGTTTTATTGTGCAAATAATCATTTGTTTGCAGTATTCCTAATTTGATGATTGGCCATATAATTACTGGTTTTTAGAACACACCCTTACTAACAAAGACATGCACAGTTATCAGACATGCAAATGTATGTACAAATATGGACATAACAATTAAATGTGCATTTGTTTTATTTGCATTAGTAAAATGACATTCCGTTTCCTTGAAATAAAGTCTTTTCTGAGAATTACCATTGTTTGTGTAGTCTTCTTGCACTCAAAATCATTATATCAGTGTCTATGTTGGTGGACAGTGGCTTTTAGATGTATTGTTGACAATCGATACGTTTGAAGGTTAGAATACTAGTCCATTTTTTTTATTTTACATTGGTTTATCAAAATCTGATGAGGAAAGGATGAGTTAGAATGAGTATACACACACACACACACACACACGTTTGTTTCTGTGAATTGTGGGGACTTTCCGTAGACTTCTATTACTGTTATACTGACCAAACAATATTTTTTATCCCCTAACCCTAAACCTACCCCTTACAGAAAACCTATTTGCATTGTTACACTTTCAGATAAACATAATTTACCATTTTCAATATTTTTCAATAATTTTCCCCTCGTGGGGAACAATTTCAGATTTTACTATCCTTGTGGGGTCCACACAATAAAGCATAAACAAATATACACACACACACACAGGTTTGTTTTTATGGGGTTTATGGGGACTCTCCATAGGGGTAATGGTTTTTCTACTGTAAAAACCGTATTTTCTATTGCCCTACACCAACCCTACCCCTAAACCTACCCCTCACAGGAAACTGTCTGCATTTTTAGACTTTCAAAAAAACTAATTCTGAATTATTTATAAACCTTTTGAATTATGGGGACACTGAAAATGTCCTCATAAATCACCTTCTCGTTGTAATACCTATGTCATATCCATGTTAATATACAATTTTGTGTCCTCATAAACCACATAAACATTCACACACACACACACACACACACACACTCTCCCTCTGATTATTTGATTGTGACATCACTAGAGGTGTGAAATTATCAGGATGCATTTGTTTAAATGAAATTTAACAAATAAAATGCCTCAAGGTTACGTATGTAACCCTAGTTCACCGAGGGAACGAGACGCTGCGTCGAACGCTTTGGGAATGCCTTCAGCGTGACCACGCTCTGAATCGTGTGTGTAATCAGACCAATGGATGGACGTGACGTCATGGACGTTCTGACGTGTGACCAAGAAGCTATAAAAGCATGTGCGGTGGAGACAGCGGTAGCTTCTGGTAGAATGAAGGAAGCGCTCGCAGGGATGCCGGAAGTATGGCAGGAGACGCAGCATCTCGTTCCCTCTGGGAACTAGGGTTACATAAATAACCTTGAGGCGTTCCCCTTCAGGAACTCAAGCTGCGTTGAATGCTTTGTGAATGAGGATGCCCCCGCCGCCAGACTTTCAAGTCCCTGCGTAGTGTGTATGAACTTCAGTACAACTACGGCAAGAGGACGGAGGAACCAGGAGCAGTACGAATATCGAGGTCGTAGAACCAACCCACAGGGTTACATATATCCTGCATAGCCACACCCGACAGGAAAGTCTTGGAGGCTGCTACACATCGGGTGGAGTGAGCCTTGACCCCCAAGGGTGAGGGAAGACCAGAGGACTCGTGAGACATAGCAATGGCATCAACGATCCACAGACTGACGGTCTGCTTAGTGGCAGGCAGACCCCTCTTGGAAGGACCATAACAGACAAATAACTGGTCAGACTTCATGGCAGCCCTGTGGACACATGCAATTTAGCTTCTGCTGGTCAGGCTCTCGAAAGGGAGGAGGACAGAAAGCCTGAAGTACGATGGGCCGTGGTACTGAGGAGGGCACTTTAGGGACGTACCCTGGCCTAGGGTACAGAAAAGCTTTGGTCAAGCCGGGCGCAAAGTCTAGGAAGGAGGGGTCCACTGACAAGGCCTGCAAATCTCTGATTCTTTTCAGAGAAGTGATGGCTAATAAGAAGACCGTCTTAAGTGTCAGAGCCTCCAGGACCACGGCCAGGTCCCATGATGGAACACGAGGATGTACAGGAGGCCTCAGCCCCAGCACACAGCGGAGGAAACGTGTAACTAGGGGTTGTCTTCCCACTGACTGACCACAGAGAGAGGCGTTGTAAGCTGTTATAGCCGCCACGTACACCTTCAGGGTGGAGTGGGTCAACCCTGCAGAGAATCGAGCCTGCAAGAACTCCAGCACTGAACCGACCGGGCAGTTAACTGGGTCAAGCTGGCAATCTCTACACCAGGAAGTGAAGAGTTTCCACTTCAAGGGCATACAGTTTCCTCGTTGAGGGAGCTCTGGATTGGAGGATGGTCTCAACAACCTCGGTTGAGAGACCGGAAGCTACGAGTTGTGCCCTCTCAGAGGCCACACCCACAGCTTCCACAGCTCTAGGCGGGGGTGAAAGATCGTACCCTCCGCCTGTAAGAGGAGAGGCCTCCCGATGGGAATCTCCAATGGAGAGCCGTCGAGAAGGGAAATCAGGTCCAAGAACCACACTTGGTCCAGCCAGAACGGGGCTACTAGCAGCAGACGGACCCTGTCCTGGCGCACTCTCTCCAGAACTCCCGGGAGCAGAGCAATCGGAGGAAAGGCGTACAGACGAAGCCTCTGCCACGTCTGTACCATGGCATCCAGCCCCAGTGGAGCTGGATGAGTCAGAGAGAACCAGAGGGGACAGTGCGATGTCTGAGTCGCAAACAAGTCCACCTGAGCCTGGCCATACATTCTCCAGATCTGACACACCACCTCTTGGTGGAGCCTCCATTCACCGGGCCTCGGCCCCTGTCTCGACAGGTTGTCTGCTCCCTGATTGAGATGCCCAGGGATGTGAACTGCTCTTAGTGAAAAGAGTTTCCCTTGGGCCCACACAAGGATCTGGTGCGCCAGCTTGTACAAGGGGCGCGAACCACCTCCCTGGTGGTTGATGTACGAGACCACCGATGTGTTGTCGGTGTGTACCAACACATGGCGATCTCTTAGGTCTGGGAGAAAGTGCTTCAATGCTCAAAATATGGCCAGCATCTCCAGGCAGTTGATGTGCCACATGTGATGGCGGCTGCTCCACAGACCGCGGGCAGGGTGGCCACTCATGACTGCACCCCAACCGGTGAGGGACACATCTGTCGTTAACGTTACGTGATGACAAGGAACTCCCAGCACCGGCCCCTGTGACAAGAACCAAGGTTTCCTCTACTTGTCTAAGGCACGAAAGCATCGCCACGTGACCTTGATCATGCAAAGTGGATTTCCTCTCGAGGAAAACCCCTTGGTCTTGAGCCACCACTGTA
>NW_015505405.1:1256742-1258710 GCF_001515645.1 Sinocyclocheilus grahami
TGTACTTGTTTAGACTTCAAATATGCGGTTTGTTAATAAAGGTAACTTGTATTTGAAAATGTTCTTTGTTTTCGGAGGTGTGAGCTCCAGGGCATTGATTAAAATGTTATTTTATTAAGCAAATTTATTATTCATATGACAGCATTTGTGACATATGGTTGAGTATTTAAAAAAGTTCCTGGTTTACTTAAAGTAAAGGAAAAAAAGAGCATACAATGAAGTATGTTGAAGCACTTACAATGAAAATTTAAATTACAATAAAATCTTTTGTATTCTAAATATTTGTATAGTTACATTTTTACCATTTTATAGATATATCTTCTAGATCACTTACCTCTGCCCCCAATCACTTTTATAGAGTATGAAAAAGAATAGGAAAAGTGTACAATGACAGTTTTAGTTTCAGTGTACCATTAAATAAAATTTGAGCCGCTAATCCAACTCCTATATGTTGTGTGTGTGTATGTGTGTGTGAGAGAAATAGTTAGGTATAGAGGTAGGATTAGCCATTAATAATTTAAAGCTAAAATGTCAAAAGCAGTACCAAAGTTGCATTATTTCCATTATATGGACATACATTGTCAATCAAATATGGGACAACTTTTACAATAGCTGTAAATTTATCACTTCATAACAAGTAAATCTGCATTAATATCACCAAATTTTAACTGTTGTTGCGGTGTGTTGCTGTATAACTGTATTATGTTAAATTGACATCCCATATAACCCGAATTCACCCAACTACACCCTGTAACCTTTACTAAGAAACAGAGAAAGTTTATCTTTAATCCAAACATATTGGATTGCAGACATATTTCATCATGTATTGATGTGTCTTTCATTAGATGTAAGGATCTATCTTCCATTAGCTCCTTATCTGTCCCTCTGAATTTAGCATTGTACATTTGCATCTTAATTTATAATACATGATTAATTTCTTATCTGGAGTTCAGCATGGAAATACATCCCCTTATGTCTTGATAAACCATCATTTAGATTTTAATTTAATGAAAACATATCATTGATTTTTTTTAAAGATTGTTTTCGTTCGTTTGATTCGGATTAACATGAATACACCACTATAATATTAGTCTGAATATCTGAAATCTTTATCAACTTAATGTGTTCTTGAGAAAAGCGTAGTTAATCTATCATGAACCCTTTAATGAGTGCAGTTTTAAACCGGTTTTTAATTTTGCTATTGCTTGCCACACAAACACTAAAACCTGTTGCGACCAGCATACTTACTTGCTTACTGTATCCATATAGTACAGAGATGTTGTTTTACACCTGACGATAAATAAAGTATGCAGTAAATCACACGCTACATGAGGTAAAGTATCCCACAATGCAATGCAGTCTACTTAAATGAACCAGAAGCAATATCAGCTCTTATTTCTTATTATTTATTAATTATCAAGATATGTAATACAAATACTGGTGCAGCACATGTCAAGCACGTGCATGCGGTGGTTAACCGATGCGAACGCATAAATATGTTTGTTTTATTGTGCAAATAATCATTTGTTTGCAGTATTCCTAATTTGATGATTGGCCATATAATTACTGGTTTTTAGAACACACCCTTACTAACAAACACATGCACAGTTATCAGACATGCAAATGTATGTACAAATATGGACATAACAATTAAATGTGCATTTGTTTTATTTGCATTAGTAAAATGACATTCCGTTTCCTTGAAATAAAGTCTTTTCTGAGAATTACCATTGTTTGTGTAGTCTTCTTGCACTCAAAATCATTATATCAGTGTCTATGTTGGTGGACAGTGGCTTTTAGATGTATTGTTGACAATCGATACGTTTGAAGGTTAGAATACTAGTCCATTTTTTTTTATTTTACATTGGTTTATCAAAATCCGATGAGGAAAGGATGAGTTAGAATGAGTATACACACACACACACACACACACACACACACACACACACACACACACACACGTTTGTT
>NW_015505405.1:1259155-1261514 GCF_001515645.1 Sinocyclocheilus grahami
ACACAAAAACGTGCACACACACACACGCACACACACACACACACACACACACACACACACACTCTCTCCCTCTGATTATTTGATTGTGACATCACTAGAGGTGTGAAATTATCAGGATGCATTTGTTTAAATGAAATTTAACAAATAAAATGCCTCAAGGTTACGTATGTAACCCTAGTTCACCGAGGGAACGAGACGCTGCATCGAACGCTTTGGGAATGCCTTCAGCGTGACCACGCTCTGAATCGTGTGTGTAATCAGACCAATGGATGGACGTGACGTCATGGACGTTCTGACGTGTGACCAAGAAGCTATAAAAGCATGTGCGGTGGAGACAGCGGTAGCTTCTGGTAGAATGAAGGAAGCGCTCGCAGGGATGCCGGAAGTATGGCAGGAGACGCAGCATCTCGTTCCCTCTGGGAACTAGGGTTACATACGTAACCTTGAGGCGTTCCCCTTCAGGAACTCAAGCTGCGTTGAATGCTTTGTGAATGAGGATGCCCCCGCCGCCAGACTTTCAAGTCCCTGTGTAGTGTGTATGAACTTCAGTACAACTACGGCAAGAGGACGGAGGAACCAGGAGCAGTACGAATATCGAGGTCGTAGAACCAACCCACAGGGTTACATATATCCTGCATAGCCACACCCGACAGGAAAGTCTTGGAGGCTGCTACACTTCGGGTGGAGTGAGCCTTGACCCCCAAGGGTGAGGGAAGACCAGAGGACTCGTGAGACATAGCAATGGCATCAACGATCCACAGACTGAAGGTCTGCTTAGTGGCAGGCAGACCCCTCTTGGAAGGACCATAACAGACAAATAACTGGTCAGACTTCGTGGCAGCTCTGTGGACACATGCAATTTAGCTTCTGCTGGTCAGGCTCTCAAAAGGGAGGAGGACAGAAAGCCTGAAGTACGATGGGCCGTGGTACTGAGGAGGGCACTTTAGGGACGTACCCTGGCCTAGGGTACAGAAAAGCTTTGGTCAAGCCGGGCGCAAAATCTAGGAAGGAGGGGTCCACTGACAAGGCCTGCAAATCTCTGATTCTTTTCAGAGAAGTGATGGCTAATAAGAAGACCGTCTTAAGTGTCAGAGCCTCCAGGACCACGGCCAGGTCCCATGATGGAACACAAGGATGTACAGGAGGCCTCAGCCCCAGTACACAGCGGAGGAAACGTGTAACTAGGGGTTGTCTTCCCACTGACTGACCACAGAGAGAGGCGTTGTAAGCTGTTATAGCCGCCACGTACACCTTCAGGGTGGAGTGGGTCAACCCTGCAGAGAATCGAGCCTGGAAGAACTCCAGCACTGAACCGACCGGGCAGTTAACTGGGTCAAGCTGGCAATCTCTACACCAGGAAGTGAAGAATTTCCACTTCAGGGCATACAGTTTCCGTTGCCTCGTTGAGGGAGCGCTGGATTGGAGGATGGTCTCAACAACCTCGGTTGAGAGACCGGAAGCTACGAGTTGTGCCCTCTCAGAGGCCACACCCACAGCTTCCACAGCCCTAGGCGGGGGTGAAAGATTGTACCCTCCGCCTGCAAGAGGAGAGGCCTCCTGATGGGAATCTCCAATGGAGAGCCGTCGAGAAGGGAAATCAGGTCCAAGAACCACACTTGGTCCAGCCAGAACGGGGCTACTAGCAGCAGACGGACCCTGTCCTGGCGCACTCTCTCCAGAACTCCCGGGAGCAGAGCAATCGGAGGAAAGGCGTACAGACGAAGCCTCTGCCACGTCTGTACCATGGCATCCAGCCCCAGTGGAGCTGGATGAGTCAGAGAGAACCAGAGGGGACAGTGCGATGTCTGAGTCGCAAACAAGTCCACCTGAGCCTGGCCATACATTCTCCAGATCTGACACACCACCTCTTGGTGGAGCCTCCATTCACCGGGCCTCGGCCCCTGTCTCGACAGGTTGTCTGCTCCCTGATTGAGATGCCCAGGGATGTGAACTGCTCTTAGTGAAAAGAATTTCCCTTGGGCCCACACAAGGATCTGGTGCGCCAGCTTGTACAAGGGGCGCGAACCACCTCCCTGGTGGTTGATGTACGAGACCACCGATGTGTTGTCGGTGTGCACCAACACATGGCGATCTCTTAGGTCTGGGAGAAAATGCTTCAATGCTCGAAATACGGCCAGCATCTCCAGGCAGTTGATGTGCCACATGTGATGGCGGCTGCTCCACAGACCGCGGGCAGGGTGGCCACTCATGACTGCACCCCAACCGGTGAGGGACGCATCTGTCGTTAACATTACGTGATGACAAGGAACTCCCAGCACCGGCCCCTGTGACAAGAACCAAGGTTTCCTCTACATGTCTAAGGCACGAAAGCATCGCCACGTGACCTTGATCATGCAAA
>NW_015505405.1:1261693-1265412 GCF_001515645.1 Sinocyclocheilus grahami
TTAACCCCAACTCTTTCATATGGGCGAGAACGACATCTCGATGTCAAACCACCGTCTGCTCCGATTGAGCTAGAATCAACCAATCGTCTATATAATTTAGTATGTGGATGCCCTGGAGTCACAGTGGAGCCAGAGCAGAAGCATCCACACACTTCATGAAAGTTCGGGGTGAGAAGGTTCAACTGACGCAGATCTAAAATTGGGCACAACCCCCCAACCTTCTTCGGAACAATGAAGTACCGGCTGTAGATCCCGGATTCTCTGTTGAGAGGAGGGACCACCTCGATGGCCTCCTTCCTCAGAAGGGTATTTAGTGAAAGTGAAGTGAAAGTGACGTGTGGCCAAGTATGGTGACCCCATACTCGGAATTAGTGCTCTGCATTTACCCATCCAAAGTGCACACACACAGCAGTGAACACACACACCGTGAACACACACCCGGAGCAGTGGGCAGCCATTTATGCTGCGGCGCCCGGGGAGCAGTTGGGGGTTCGGTGTCTTGCTCAAGGGCACCTCAGTCGTGGTATTGAAGGTGGGAGAGAGCGCTGTACATTCACTTCCCCCACCTACAATCCCTGCCGGTACAAGACTCGAACCCACAACCTTTGGGTTATGAGTCCGACTCTCTAACCATTAGGCCACGACTTTACTTCTTGTTCTAACACCAGAGCCTGCTCGGGACCCACTACAGTGGAAACGATCCCGTTGAAATGAGGTGGAGGAGAACCAAACTGAATTCTGTAACCTCTTTCTACAGTCTGCAGGACCCATCTTGAGATATTTGTCAGAAGCTTCCACGCTGCCAGAAAATCTACTAAGGGAATTAGTCTCTCGAGACTGACCTCCGGTGTAATAGGAGACCTCCTCAGAAGTAGCGAGCTTCCCAGATCTGTGCTGTTTTCTGGCGGACACTGAGGCATGCGCTCGCTGGAGGCCACTGTGCCCTGAAGCACCGGCGATGGCAAGGTTAACAGCTCGGCCTCCTGAGGGCACTGAGGTGTACACTGCTCTTCCCCAGCGGGGGCTCCCCTCAGAAGCCCTGGGACACAAACATAAGGGCTTCTTGGATGAAGACGACTTAAAATATTTAAAATTCTTCTGCTCCCCTTGCGATCCCCATTGACGTGGGGGTGTACAATTCGCGACGCTCACTTTCTGCACCTCTCTGTACGAGAAGCGGGCACACGGCTAGGGCTGCTCCCATCCAGCAGTCCGTGAGCCCGAGAGCGGTGAGGCAAGAACCGCTGAAACGCCGCCGCTTGTTTACAAGCCTCCTGAAACCTGTCGACGACGGAATTGACTGCGTCGCCGAACAGGACAGAAGACGCAAGTGGGGCGTTGAGGAGGAAGACCCTAGGGCTGCCATAGACTGATTGCTTTGGCGGTCTCCTTTGTGTCACGGAGAGACAAATCAGCAGTTCTACAAAGTTCTTTGATGTCATCAGATTTAACTTCCTCGCCCACATCCAGCTCTTTCAGCATGTCTGCTTGGTACGCTTGTAAAACTGCCATAGTATGAAGGCAAGCCCCAGTCTGACCTGCTGCTGTGTACCCTTTGCCCACCAGCGCTGATGTAGTGCGAAGCAGCTTGGTGGGCAGTGCCGGGGCTTTTAGAGATGATGCCACACCGGGAAACAGATAACCCGCGAGTGCCTGTTCAACCCGGGGCATCGCTCTATAACCACGCTCACTTAGTCCCGTAACGTTGCTGTAAGCAATGAGTGAGGGACTAAAGAGGCGGGCCAAGAAAGGTCTCGACCACGATCTCGACACTTCAGTGTGGAGATTGGGGAAAAAGGGTAAGCCCCAGCATGGAGGGGGCGGCTTAGACCTCAAAAAACACTCATCTAATTTGATCTTTGAGGGTTCAGCCTGCTTCTCGGCGGGCCATTCAAGATTTAACTTTCGAAGAGAGCCCTCCGGGAGTGAAACGTCCGCAGCGAGAGGTGCTCATAGTGCGGACAGTCAGCCCCCTCGAGAGCTGACTCGGCGTGCTTCGCTCCGAGACAAACAACACAAAGGCACACAGCCTAAAATGTTGGTTGCCTTTATCACCCCCTTTATCAGTTTTGTGCTTAGACTTTGGCATTTTAGCTTTCTCGTTTGAGAAAGTGACAGACAACGGTAAATAAGACATACACACACAGAGCGCTTCGCTGAATGTCGCTGTCTCCTCCGCACATGCTTTTATAGCTTCCTGGTCACACGTCACCCCGTCCGTGACGTCGCGTCACATTACACACACTATTCAGAGTGTGGTCACACTGAAGGCATTCCCGAAGCGTTCAACGCCTCGTTCCTGAAGTTTTATTCATATTTACAGGTGTGAATGCAGTTACTAATGGAAATATTTATTTACTTTTTCCCCTCCATCATGACAACAATTATACCTTAGTAATTACTTGTTTAAAAAAGTATACCTACTTTTATTTAATAGAAATTTAAATTATAATAAATTTTCATTCAATTCTCATTTAAATCATTTATTCTTTTTATATTATATCTTTATATAATTCCATAGTTACTTCTGTTATCTTTGGAATATGGTTAAATTACACTGCTGAATGTACTGACAAGTATTTAATGAAGAAGTACAATTTACTTAAATATTTCTATTAGAATTTGTCATGTATTTAAATATATTTAGTACAATTACAACACATACTTTGTACGTTGAAGTACAAATTAAAACTTTTAATTTGACATTAGTACAAAGTGCACTTTTTAGTATGAAATGTTCTCTCTTTAAGGACACTTAAGTGTCCTTTTATTTCATAAATATTATATTATCTGCAAGTACATTTTTTTAAATATAATTTTAAGTTTGAAATACACTGCAAGTGCACATTCGGTACAGTTAGGCACATATTGTATATATGAGATTTATTAGTGATATTGATCAAATAAATATAATATTAAAGCGAACATGCAGCAAATGTACAGGTGAACTTGAACTAGGTGCTAGTCAGAATGTGTAACTCCAAAATTGGTATAAAATAGAGCATGGAGCCTGCAACACCAAGGTAATGTTTTACCTCATGTTTTAATCGTCAACTAAAATGGTATTTTTGTAAAAACTGTCATTTAATCTCAGCAAAATATGACAAAACATTGACTAAAAGGTCCAAAGACTACAATGTGGCTGTTTGCTATGGTTATTCAAACGTGTATTTTTTATTTCTTTTAGAAAGTATTTTTGAAATGGTCACACTATACTTTTTATTCTATTTGTGTTATTATTGGTTTGTTAAACAGAGATTGCAACACTTCCTATTAATTTGAAGTGTGTGTTGTAATGTTTATCTGCTGACCTTTCGCAGCGAGAGGTTAGGCTTCTGGAGATTCTATCAGCATGTGCTGACAGCACTGAATCCTGGGTAATGTGCTGCGCATGGAGGATGTGACATCATCACTACCCCTGGCTTTATCTCTCAAAGTTAATCACTTTGGGAACATTCCAGGAATAACAAGTGCACCTGCGTGTGTGTGTGTATGTGTGTGTATGTATGTGTGTGTGTGTGTGTGTGTGTGTGTGTGTGTGTGTGTAGCAGTGACAGTGTGAAACGAATGTGTGTGAAAGTAAATTGTTAAATTGTGTCACACTGAAGAATGTAGCAGGTTACTAATGTTGTAATATTTTAAGAAATCTCCTGATATTTAAAATGGCAATTAAAAAGACAAATTGGTTTCAAGTTTTTGTATTAAATACTCAAAAAAAA
>NW_015505405.1:1265649-1269577 GCF_001515645.1 Sinocyclocheilus grahami
AATAAGTGTGCGTGCGTGTGTGTGTGTATGTGTGTGTGTGTGTGTGTGTGTGTATGTGTGTGTGTGTGTGTGTGTGTGTGTGTGTGTGTGTGTGTGTGTGTGTGTGTGTGTGTGTGTAGCAGTGACAGTGTGAAACGAATGTGTGTGAAAGTAAATTGTATTTAACTGTCACACTGAAGAATGTAGCAGGTTACTAATGTTGTAATATTTTAAGAAATCTCCTGATATTTAAAATGGCAATTAAAAAGACAAATTGGTTTCAAGTTTTTGTATTAAATACTCAAAAAAAAAAGTCTAATTACTCTGAAGCTAAGCGTGGTGACTTGTTGAAAACAGAATATGTAAATATATATTTTATAAGTCTAGACCTGATCAGTTGCTTATTTTATTTAGGAATTATCCCAGATTATGCACATCATTTTTATTACTCTGAAATAAATTAGACATTATTTTAGGATCACTTTTGTAACCCATACACACTCCCCACTCAAAATAAAATATATCCGAATAAAACGGTGTATATTTATAGATTTGTATAAATCTTTCTCTCTCAGTACAGACGGATGTTTGTGTGTGTAACTCTAACTTTGCTCATGCAGGGCCGATAGGCTGTAATTTGCCCTCACCTGCTCTGCTCCCTGTCCCCAGCCATAATTACTCTAATGGAGCAGGACGGAGCCAGGGGTCAGAGCTCCGGCCCCGGGCCCCAACTAAACAACGGGCCCTTCAGCCAGTATATATATATATTCAGTTGTTGTAAAATGCTATCAAATTGACTAATATCTGGTAGTATGGTAGTATTTGTGGTAGCACACTGAATATTACTGTAGATAGTTGAAGTTCAGCTAACAGTGCAAAGATCTCTAACTAATTTGAGTTGTGCAAGATAAACTTTACTAGATGCGACTTTGATTTGACCTCTAGAAATTCCTTTAAGCATGACATACAAACAATGACATACGATGCATCATAAAAGTAGTCCATATGACTATCTAATTGAAATCTTTTGAAGCTGTTTGATAGCTTTGTGAGAAGAACAGCTCAAAATTTAAGTGGTTAAAATACCTTGAAATATTATGTGTGACATGCTGACATTAAAGCGTTTTCTACTGAAGTACAGATTAGTCTAGTGAAATAGATTTAAAAAGTACCATGGGAATGTCCAGGTTCAAACTAAAAACCAGATAAATTATTTCAGGTGATTCTTTGTCCCTCACGAATGAGTAGTTTCTGTGTGTGGCAATAAGGGTTTCTTTTAGTTTCAGTATAGAATATCACATTGAAAACAGTACTTAAAGGGATAGTTCACCCCAAAATTCTGCCATTAATTACTATAATTGAATAACTTTGTACATATTTGAAACACAAATTAAGATGATTAATTTTCTGACTCTGCATAGACAGCAATGCAACTGACACATTCAAGGCCCAGAAAGGTAGTAAGGACATAGTTAAAATAGTCCATGTGACATCAGTGGTTCAACTGTAATTTTATGAAGCTACAATAATAGTTTTTATGTACAAAGAAAACAAAAATAACGACTTCATTCAAAAATTTCTTCAGGGGTCTTCAGAGTAAGAACGCTCTTGAATTTCATCAAAAATAAATAACGACATGAGGGTGAGTAATTGATGTCAGAATTGTCCTTTTTTAGGTGAACTATCCCTTTAATTATTTATCATTTTATAAATAATCCCTATTTTAGATTTACAAGTCACAAAAATATTTTTTTTTTATTTCAAAAAAAGTTGTTGAGCTAACTTGAAATTAACTGTTTAATTGACATGTTTGGATTGTTGATGTAATACAAATAAAAAACAATTAAATAAAATTTTGCTTAAATTATTAGTAATATTTTTTCAGTTTGTTTGTCTATGGTAACTCCTAGAACCATATAATGCAAAGTTAAGAAATTTGGCAAACTAATAGAAAATAATCTCAACCTCTACCATGTCAATTTTGAGCTATCTATCTCAGACTCTCTAGCGCCACCAACAGTACAAAGATGCATCTACGCTTTAGCTAATAACTTTTGAACCAAATGGCCTAGAAACAATAAACCAACTGACTGAAGAATATGGAAGGTAATTAAATATGTTTAGCAATCTCCTTCCTCTGTCATTGACGTTTTTTTGTTCATGGCATTTCATTCTTTCCCAAAAATGGTTGAAATAAAGCAGGAGGAACAAGTGGTTGAGCTTGAAGGAAAGGGAAAGGAAAAAGCGGGAACAATAAAAGAGCAGGGAAGAAAGGGGGAGAAGGGCAACAGATTTGGTCGTGTCTGTGTGTGGATTTGCCTTTTGTTTGAAATGAAAATTCAGAGTGTTTGTAGGATTACTCTGGATTGGCAGGCCCTCAGGAGCCAACCACTTATCTGTAAAAGTATGTGTGTGTGTGCGCTAGTGTGTAAGTGTGTGTTCCCTGAGGAAGACAGCACTTATCTGTACAGCAGTAATGTAGAGTATGGTAATCATCTGTGAGAGTGTGTACGTACACGTGTGTGTCACACCACTGACTTTAGGGTATTTTGAAGTTTTCTACTGTGATGCCAATGAGTAAAATAGTCCTGAAGACATACCATGGGAATGACCAGGTTGCAACAAAACCTAAACAGTTATTTCAGGTGACATGCTTTGTGTGCTATTTATTTATTGTGTGTTTGTTTGTACCGTCTCTTACATTACATTTAGCAAACATTACAGTTTGGAAGCTCCGGAGGTTATCAGATAAATTGCACCTTCATATTGTGTGGATGCGTGTGTTTATTTAAAGGTGCTATATGTACGTTTTTGACTCTACTAAAGCATAAAAATACCATATGTTTGCAGATATTTAAGAAACGGGTTAAGTTAACATACTTGTTTATCTGAAAAACAATGCTACAGTTAGTTATTCTCCTTTTAAAATGTGCGTTCCGGGCCGGAATGTCGGTCTCTGTTTTGGTTTGTGAAACCCGCCCACTGTCAGTTCACCCAATTGTATTTCGGCACCCCGGGTTGCCAGTTGGCGGAAAACACAGCGTATTTAATTTCATTAATCGTCAAGTGCGCTCGTTCCTGTTGGTGTCGTCAATCTGGCAACCTGCGTGTGCGTCAAGTCTGAGGAGGAGGGGCCGGGTGAAAAAAACCCTCTCCAATATTTTGAATTTGGACTGCAATACCTAGTTCAACCACTCGGTGTCAATCCTACATACAGCACCTTTAACGTTATTTTAGACAAAAAAGTTGTCCTCAGAAGTTAGCTAAATCTGAAAAAAAAAAGAAAAACTGATTTATGAATTAAATAATGTATATAAATATTATTTAATTCATAAACATTTTTCCTAATGTTAAAATTTTCTGATTTGTGAATAAAATATCACTACAAACTGATCACAACCAACAGTGGTTGCTCAGTATTTTTTGTTATATATATATTTTTTGTATATATGTATATATATTTTTTATCCTAACTGAAATGAACCATATAAAAATTTTGTATTTATTTATATATATATATATATATACATTAACTACATTTTATTTAGTTGTATTTTTTACTTTAACACTTAAAGCCTTGTAACTCGCTTAAATACTTTCCTCAGAAAAGTCAACAGATTCTGTCTGAGCTTATTTAAAAGTGAATGAATTAATTCAAATAATCAACTTACCATGATGATACAATGTAAACTACATGCTAAAGTTATTATAGATAGATTGATAGATAGATAGATAGATAGATAGTGTGTTGATAATGTTCTGCTGAGTGTGTTCTCGCCCCTCTCATTAGCTGGGTCATTGGAAGGTGATGTTGTCATTAAACATAGCTGTTAGGATGACCCGCTTAGAATGTAAACACCTGCTTTGTGTCTTTCTCTTTCACACACACACACACACACACACACACACACACACACACACACACACACACACACCCCTGATCTATATA
>NW_015505405.1:1269822-1297055 GCF_001515645.1 Sinocyclocheilus grahami
CTCCCACACACACACACACACACACACACACACACACACACACACACACACACACACCCCTGAATTCCATACAGCTCAGCACCAGCACCGCAAGTGTGTAAATGTGTGTACTTGCAACGAGTGGATACAAGTATCCTGCAATTTTAGGATTACATGCAACAACATAATAGGAGATGGCACATGTAATGTTTCTATTAGGAAACAATGCTAAGCCTGAAGTAATGCTTATAACACTCAAATTGCAAACTGTCACACAAAACAGGGGTTGGCTGAAGTGTAATAGTTTTAATAGACAGGGGTTTAGGGTTTAGAGTTAATTCTTAACAAGAGGAAAGTTTCTTTTATCGTCATGTCAAAAGTTGTTTGGGTGTTCTTTACTTGGTTTAAAAGCATATGGCTATGTAGCGCAGAGGATAATAATAGTAATATAGGTCACACTTTATTTTAAGGTCCAATTCTCGCTATTAACAAACCATTAACTGTGACTTTTGCCTCAATAAATTCCTAATTTGCTGCTTATTAATAGTCCGTAAGGTAGTTGTTAAGTTTAGGTATTGGGTAGGATTAGGGATGTAGAATATGGTGATGCAGAATATGTGCTTTATAAGTACTAATAAACAGCCAATATGTTAATAATAGGCATGCTACTGTAATATTCGACTAGTGTGAATTGGTCCCTATACTAAAGTGTTACTGTGATATATTACATTTGTACAGTTTTTGAAGAACATGTGTGGTACTTTCCCATGAAAACCCCTCAGCACAATGGGTTTTTGAGGTTGGTTGCCAAGGTTTTGCTAAGGTGAATATATAACGTGGAGCTTTTTAGTTAGTTTGTATTCATTTTTCTCCTGATTTATTAATTTATTCAAAAGCAAAGTGCACAATGGGTAGATAGATAGTTAGGGTTAGATAGATAGTTGCCTAGGGTTACAAGTGTGTTCAAACCTTATGTATGAGCAATAATAATAAAGATGCTTGTCTAAGCAAAAACAACTAACAAAATAGTGTAAATGGCACTTTTCTAAACCCCCCCCCCCCCACACACACACACACAAGCAGATGTCAGCGTGAATCCCAGTGGACTCGCACCACATTTTGTTACTCCAATCACAAATTAAATCCCATTCAAATGTACAGGCCTGTTAAAGAGGGAGACAGATAAATCCGCAGCTTTGAAATGTTCTATTTATTAAGATGGGTGTGTGTGTGTTTATTTCCTTGGGCTAAAGAATCCCCCTTGTCTAGATTAACCCCCCTGCCCAGTTTGAAGGGGGTAGTATGCTAATAGAGACCCTCTGAGACTGCGCTGTGCTCTGTGCGCATGCACGTGTGTGTGTGTGTGTGTGAAGGGGGCAGTATGGTAATAGGGGTCCCGGTGTGATTGAAATCTGTGTGTGGGAGATAACGGGTTTATGTTGGGTTACAAAACTGCCATTAGTGAAGATCACCCTTTACCAAAACACTCTCACACACATGCACATCTATTATTAACATTGTATTTTATCACTGCAACACCCCATTCACATGATCACCCACGCTCTTTTATTCAAAGATAGAAACTAAATCAAACTAAATCATCTTTCTATCATACATTTCTCCTATGTTACTTTCTTTTGTAGAATTTCTCTGGGAAAGTGACTTTTACAGAACAGGTTTATGTAAAGGTCGTTAGAGAGATTTAAGTCCATTTCAGTCACAAACACATGTTTTTTTTTAAGTTGGGGACTTTCTATTGACTTTTTACTATTTTATATACAGAAACATTCTATTATGAAAATAAATAAATGTACCCATATATATATATATATATATATATATATATATATATATTTACTACTAGAAAATATCTGTTAGCAGACATAATTGTTGTATTTATATATGTGTAAAAGAACTATGGAAAAATTATATAATTTATATAAATTTACAGTATCATTAGTAGTTTTTCATTTACAATATATTATTTGTAGTAGTTTCATATTACTATTTATTAGTGGTTTTGTATTAGTTTCATGTTATTAGTGTTATTATTTTATACTTTATCATTATTTCATCGTTTGAGGTTAGCACACTGCAATCTTAGTGAATTCACCTTTTTATGATTAATGCATACTGGTATCAGTGGAGAGTTCCTTTGCAGTTAACATTTGGAATGTATGATGTCACAGGATACTCAGTCAAGTGGGCGGTGCTAGAAATACCATTTGAATAATGGAATCAGTGTGAGCTGGAGTCATAGATCAAATAAACATGTAACTATGATGCTGTCATGTGGAAAGTTCTTATCCACCCACTCATATCCAATAGCACTACAGTCATTGTGAGGTTGCGTAAGAGAGCATATTTTTACATACATAAAATGATACAGCACAAATTGCTGGGAAAAAAAAGAACTAGAAATGAAAAAGTAATAATTATACGTTACCAGTGCAGAAACGTACATGTGAGGCAAAAAGAGGTTGTGCTCTGAGTCTCAATGGTATAGCAGTGTTTTTTTTGTATTATTTATATATTGTGATTGTATTAATATTTTGAATTCGATTTTAATTTTATATGTTCAGTTTTCTTTTTCAGTAATTTAAGTGCTTTTAAGTAGTTGTGTATTTTTTAATAATAATTGTATAATGTTCTTATGTTTTTATTTAGCTTTATTTCTATTTCAGATTTACTTTTAGCTACTTTGTCTTAACTTTTAGCTGTCTGAACAAATAGTAAGTCATGAAAGAGAAAATGAAAACAAAAAAAGCTGATTTCACTTGCAATTCATTAATCACACTGAAAATTAAAGTTTAAGTTGAACACATTGCATTGTGGGATGTGGTAGTTCGTGCCGTGTATTCTGATTGTACATTTTTGCATTTTGTTATCCAGGTAGTCCATAATCCACACATACTGTGCACTGTTAACATACTATATACTATAAACAGTAAGAACAATCTGGTATTATACTATATTCTAAAGATAGCCAGAGTGTTTATGAGGCCGGGTGTGTCACACAGGTGGAGTGTGTGTGTGTGTGTGTGTGTGTGTACGAGGTCATTAGACGTGCGTCAGTGACCAAAGCGCAGATGAAAGGGTGGAGTTGGTTGGCTGAGAGGCAGGCAGGCAGGAAGAGTGCAGCTCTAATTGGCTAAAGAGGAAATGTGTAATGAAAGGCTATTAGCCTTGCCAAGAGCTGCAGTGCAACAGAGCACAAACAAGCCCAAATTACCATTATTATGATTTCTCTCTCTATTTCTTGCTCTTGCTCTCTCTCTTTCACGCAAACACATTTCATCCATACAGTATCTCTCTCTCATGTCCATCTCCCTTAAAGGGATAGTTCACCTTCAGTAGGTCCTTATTGACATAGTGTATTTTTTTTTTCCATACTATGGAGGTCAATGGGGACCAGCAACTGAAGGTGAACTATCCCTTTAACTTCCATATTTTATATTGTAAACCAAATGCTTTTAGCATTGTTAATAATGACTGAAGACTGGACTAAAGCTAAAACTGTAAATTTTCTGAGGTGAATGAATGAATGAAAAATGAATAAATACATTTGTGAGAACACACAATGCTGGGGTGGTTGATAAGGTGTTGCCATTAAGTTGCTAAGGTCTTTTGGAAATTTGCTAGATGGTTGCTTTCTGTCTCATCCTTGAGTCCAGTAGCGTGCTTAGGCATCATACAAACCACGCAATTGCCCCCCTGGACCTTTCTACCGAGTTTCCCCCTGAAACATGATTTCTACTGAGGGGGGACCCCAAAACTTGCTTGAGTTGCTGTATTCTAGTTTCTAGATTTAGCTCAGGTCTCAGATTTTTTTTACTGTTTGATCCTTTATCAATTGAAAGTCTTACAGTAAAAGTG
Source organism: Sinocyclocheilus grahami (assembly GCF_001515645.1). NCBI lineage: Eukaryota > Metazoa > Chordata > Actinopteri > Cypriniformes > Cyprinidae > Sinocyclocheilus > Sinocyclocheilus grahami. Next base: position 1,273,678 of record NW_015505405.1, read on the forward strand.
TGGTAATATAAAAAAAAAAAAAAAAGTATATTGTGATTAGTGTAGCTATGTGTAAATTGTAGACCACACAGAAGCCATTTTCGTCAAATCCGCATGATCAACATAAAACTGGTGTAAAATTTACCTGTGGAAATCTTTCAATCAAGCTGAATTTTAGATGACCTGGGTTCCTATTGAAAGGACTTAATTTTGGCAAACAACAGTAAATGTGATCACACCTTAATACTAAAATATCTCATTCTATTTCATAGTCTTTGGGATCTTTTTCACAGGTTTGATAACTGTGTGATAATTCGAAAATCAACTGTCGTCCCTTAAAAGACTGAAAGTGTGGTTACATTCATAAAATTTCTGCAAAATTTCCAAAACAATCTTGTGGCAGTCTGGAACTATTTTACATTTTGATGAATTGCTATAGTGAATTTGCGCTATCTCATCCTGTTTTCGTTAAATTTATAACAGTTATATTACAGAAGGGGTTATAGGCGTGGATCTTCATGATTTTCACGCTTCTAATATACTTAAATTTTCACATGAAATTGGGTTAGACATTTTTCAGGCAAAAAAGGACCTCTGTCTATTGTCAATAGTTTAGCGATGTATGAAGTACAGCTCACACAGAAGATACTTTCAAACCAAGCATCTTTCTGTTGGCCAACATGGCAAATTTGCGTGACCAATCTGAAACCAATGCAAAATCTGCATGTGGAAATGTCCCTCAAAACAAATTCCCAGTTATGTGGATTCCTATTAAAATCACTGACAATTCAGCAAACAACAGTAAATGTGACTGTACCTATATACTAAAATACATCCTTGAGATGTCCTTTTCCCCCCACGTTGACACTACTCATGAACTTCTTAATAACAGTGTATGCATCATGGTTATGTACTAGGATCAAAGACTTTTCTTGAAAAAAAAAAACCTCCTTGTTTACTTCGCATTCAGTGGTTTGAAAAATGTTGCCGTTATGCCATAACCAGTTGAAAGAGTGACCTCTAGTTTTATGAACATAAAAGAGAAGGATAAAGGCAATGGTGGTAGGTAGAAGAGAGTCAGAGAGAGACAGTATCCTTTCTCTTAGTTTGACCTTCACTGTTGGTTCTCAGTGAAGTTATTCATCATTTACACGATGCGTGAAGTTCACCTTGTCAAAAGAACCCACCCAGCCGCTGGCACACAGTGTGTGTGTGTGTGTGTGTAAGATCTGCAGGTGCATTGGAATTCATAATACAGTCACTGTAGATGTACACACGGCCCGTCATGGACTTAAGGAAATAATTCACACACAAAAAATCTAATTCTGTCGTTATTTATTCACCCTGATGTCCTCTGTCCTATTTATTCCCCCCAAAAGTTTTAATGATATTTTTACACATTTTTATAATAATAATAATAATAACAATGATGATAATAATAATAATAATAATCAATAATAATTTTACGTAACATTATGCTTATTGGCTTTTAATAAAAAAAGAGACTTACTGACATTGACACAGATTTTGACGGTTTTTCAATATTATTAATTAATTATTGATGATGATATTATTATTAATAAAGTCCATGTTCAATAATTTCTAAGAAATATAATACATTTCATTCATTTAATTAGACAATATTTTTATATACATGCATATCTTTTTAAATATATATATTTTACATATGTTTAATAAGGAGTTGTATTGCCTATCAACTTTTTTTCCCCATTTGAATTTCTGTATTTTAAATCATTTTCAGAATTTTCAGTTAAACACTATTTTTGGTTCTTCACACCAAACTATTTCTCGGTTCCAGAAGAACATACAGAAGTGTACAAGTCATACAGACCACTTTTAAGGTTTGGAGCTTGAAAGACATAGTGATTATGAACGTATTGTATGGAAATGAAGATTCTTCAAAAATTGTCCTTTTGGATACCACAGGGGGGAAAAAGGAGAAGAAGAAATAAAAAAACAGCATCTGGGTTTGGAGCAACATTAGGGTCTGTTAGAAAAGACCGTTTTCTTTGGGACAGTTATTTGTTTAACATTTGATTTTCAGCCAATCGCACTTATAATGGACTGAGAAAACTTTTCGAAATGTTTTTTTTTCTCAGTCATTTGGATTGACTTGGACGTAAAACGCAAGCCGAAGAATGAAAGAGTTCTAACACGAAAGCGGTTCCAGATTCAAGCTCTTTCTGCAGCTCTGCTGGTGTCAACATAGTTTATCGATGCATGAATGCTGCTAGTGAGATTTGCGAAATTTTAGCATTCAAGTCCGAGTGTGCTTTTATTTGAATAAACATGCTTCTGAATCGTAGATATTAACAAATATAAATGTGCACGCACACACACACACACACACACACATGCATACACAGCTTTTCTGGCTGCAGCTCAAACATTACGACCCTCAATTCAGCCACAAAATCAGCTTTTAAAAGACGGCCTTTTCAAATGGAAATATATTTGTCCGTCAAAAGGGTTTGTGTGTGTGTGAGAAGAGCTGGGTTAGATTTGATGGTAATCGTTTCCTCTCTCCTGTGCTTGACCTGATAAGGGTGTGGAAACCCTCCTCTCCTCTCCCCCTGTCCCCCCTTTCACCCAGCACTCCTCCTTTATTCTGTATCTCATCTGCAGATTATCTTTCTCTCTCAAGCAGATATTTAAAATCCCTCAACTGACTGGGGATGTTTTGGGAAATGGCAGAGTGAATTTAATTGATTTGGTTTTAATTTTCTTTAATGTTGTAATTTATTTATTCGATTTCAGTTGCACACACACACACACACACACACACACACACACACACACACACACACACACACACACACATATATATATATATATATATATGCAATCATGTCAAAGTTGTGTTAATTGTCAGATCCAGACTCTGCGTTCATGGTCTTCACTGAGCCTGCATTTAGTAAGTTGTTTGACTGGCAGAGCACCAAACACACCAGTGGTTCTCACGTCTTTCTTCTTTAACTAACTGTGTTTTGACAGTCGAACATATCCTAGTATAGCTACCCGCATACATGCAGACAGAAAGATTAATATATTCAAGATCTGTCAAACAGTGTGTGTCAGTGAAGTACGTTACAACAACTTTGGTGTTTCATTTTACCCAGGAAAGTAGTTTCTTCTGTGTATTCTCTTTCTTTCTTTCTTTCTTTCTTTCTTTCTTTCTTTCTTTCTTTCTTTCTTTCTTTCTCTTTCTCTTTCTAAAACGAAAGTGTGATTTAAGGAATATTGTTGTACAATTTTTATTATTATTATTATTATTATTAATATTAATAGTAGTAGTAGTATTTGGCACAATTATTTATAGAAAAGGTTCAGACGGGACAGGAAATTATTGGGGAGAGAAATGGAATCAAACCTGCATTTTTGGTGCAACATGTTACTGGAATATTTCTAAAGACTTCATGAAATCAAAATTGGAGTTTTATGGTGATTTCTGAATCATGCAACACTGAAGACTGGAGTAATGGATGCTGCAAACCCAGCATTGATATCACAGGAATAACGCAGTTTTAACGTATATTAAAATTGAATACAGCTATTTTAAATTGTAATCTTTCAAATGTATTGTCATTGCTGTTTACTGCATTTTTGATCAAATGCCGCTTTGGTGAGCATACAATACTTTTGAAAAGTAGTGTATATATTTATCGATATGTATCAGTATAGCTCATCTGCACTTTGTGGAAAAAAAAAAATGTTTAGGGTCTTAAATGTGCAACAGATTTTTTTTTTTTTTGAGATATGGGTACTCATTGAATACACAACCAGAATGGATTTCTGTGCAAATTCGAAAAATGCCTCTAGGTGGCTTTTACAAAGGCAACATAAATGGTAACCATAAATTCGTTACATTTATGATCAATAATCTTTACAATAAACATTCCTACTACTAGCCTTTAGATATGTAGCCTTGATGAGTTAATATAAAATACATGAATATATGTATATATATTGTGAATATATGTTGGGGAAGTCATATATATGTCCGACTCTCTAACCTAATGGTTAGAGAGTCGGACCTGTAACCCAAAGGTTGCGGGTTCGAGTCTTGTACCGGCAGGGATTGTAGGTGGGGGGAGTGAATGTACAGCGCTCTCTCCCACCTTCAGTACCACGACTGAGGTGCTCTTGAGCAAGACACCGATCCCCCAACTGATCCCCGGGCACCGCAGCATAAATGGCTGCCCACTACTCCAGGTGTGTGTTCACGGTTTGTGTGTGTTCACTGCTGTGTGTGTCCACTTTGGATGGTATAAATGCAGAGCACTAATTTCAAGTATCACCATACTTGGCCACATGTCACTTCACATAAAAAAAAATATAAATATATATATATTCAAATTAAAATGAATGCATACAGTTGTGTGTATATTGTTGATGAGTTAATTTCTATAAGCTAGCTTGTCTTTTCTTGTGGTTTATGGGGCTAGTTTAAAGCTCTTTGATAACAATAATGAAAGCAAATTGACTTTTCTATAGCAGTAGTAGCTTTGTGTTGTTGCTCCGTGTGTGTGTGTGCGCGTTATCGTCTCTTGTGTTTGTGTGTCTGTCCTCACGTCTGTGTCTCTCTGTATCTCTCCCTCGCTGTCTCCATTTACCATTATTAATCAAATTACACCTGCTAAACTTTCCCAGCTCTCCTTTAATTCACGTCTTCTCTTTCATTTCCTTGCCTCTGTCCATCGCGTCCCGTCTTTCTTCCCCTCCGCTCGCACGTTCGCGTTTTCAGTTGTTAAAATAAAATGAAAATGAGAAAGTTCCGCGGAAATATTGAGGCGTCAGGTTAATGAATTAATTTTTCCAATTAAGATAAAGAAGCACTTGTTCTCTTGACCTGCGGGCCATGAAGACACATCAAAGCTGTTTTGTGCTTCAGAATATGCCTTCATAATAGTCATGTGTTTGATTTCTCCCTCTCATTCTGTCAATGCTCGACTCGTCGCAACATTAGCTGTTCAGATATGCCATTAAAAAAGCACCTCTCCAGGCTCTTTTCTCCTTAAACGAACAATTGCACCATCCCAATTCAAAGTTTACATTTCATATAGGTAAATGACTCTTCTCTATGATGTAACTCGCACAAATATGTATCTGCAAGTCGTTTTATAGGATTAATTGCCTTTTTCACACACCTACATATACCAGCTGTGCATGCCTACACATACATTTGCACATATTTAACGTAGTTCAAAGTTGAAACAGCCGAGGAATTACCTTGAACTGAAGGAAAGTCATTAGAGGATCATTTGAATATGCAAATCGCATGTTAAGATTCAGAAGCTGCTGATGTGTTCTGAACGCAAAGCGCCAACTCTGCGCTTTTCCTCCGCCTATTGTTCCTCAATCAAACCGGATGGCACTTTTAATCAAGCCGTTGATCTAAATGAAACTTTTAATTAAGTCTACAATAGATTCTAGATGCAATTTCCCAAATTCAGCAAACTGCATAGCAGAATTTGCATACAGCAAAAGTATGTTTTTATCGTTGCGTAGAGTGTTAAAGTATGATTATTCTGGAGTTTAAAGCTAAAAGTCAATTGTGTGAGTGTCCATGTTGTTAAATGTTCCTTTATTGTAATCTATGGTCATTTGTACTATAGGTGAAGTTTGGGAAATAAGGTAAAAATACGGTAGTTAAAAAAAAGTAATATTCCTATAATATTTAATCTCTCTATAAATATCTATACTATTTCTTATTTTACATTGCACAAGGCAAGCACACAAATGAAGGAATGAATAAATAAATACATATCATTTTGTTCAGTTTAACTTCAATTTTAATCATGTGAAATGAAAGAGACCAATGAAACTAGCACTATAAATATGTGGAAACATATAGTCACCACTGAAAAAAAATATATATATATTTTACCGCAGAATTCTACAGCTGACCCATCAGAATTAAATATTCCAGAGCACCATATGATATTTTTAATATATATTTTAATACTAGCAGCATCTGTCTCTGTAAGTGTAGTTCTGCTCACACTGCATAGCATTGCATTGCCCCCTACTGAAGAATCATCAACAGAATCTTTCTCTCTGTATTTCTTTCATTATCTGTTGTTCGAGTTGCTCTTTTCCCCCTCTGATTTATTCTCTAATTTTCCCTTTGCTTTGGACATCTTTAAATGATTATATACTACAGCGTCAGCTTATAAAAAAAAATCACATTTTGTTTGATTTACTAAGCTAGGCAAAATCGTGTATTTTTAGTACTTTTAATTCAGTTAATTTGTTTGTTTATTTTGGAAAATGGAGAATGTTTTATTTTAGGGGTATATTTGGGTTATGGATAGTTTTTAGTAATTTGAACATAAAACAATGTCTTATGTGTCTTCATTTAGACAGACAGGTAGGATGTGTTGTTGATTATACAAACTTGGCATTAATGTTGTTTTTAATTTGATTTTAGCTCAAACTGTACATCCACCTCACTAGTCTGCACCCCCTATGTTTATGGTGCCTATCCACTGTCTCCACTAAATTCTATTTTTACTAGTATTACAGTTCTGCTTTTTTTCACAAACTCTGAAGCCTGTTGATGTCACCCACGCATTTATCTGCAGTGCCTTCTAACCTCCATGAATGCCAGCAGGGACAAAAAGCAGGAAGTATTGACATTCCTCTCATAATTACACATAATGATAACAACGTGAAGTTACCGAGGGGGTCACGTCTGGAACATTCTCTTTTTTCAGCTTCCTCTTTTCACTTCATGGACTTTTTCTGTCACTGTCAGTCTGATTTTTACAGTCTGTAGTACGGGGACAAAATGAAGTCTATTAAAGGTCATCTTCTGCCAAGTGTTGTTAAAAATGTGACATTTTGGCACATGACCTCATTACATTGCATAATACAGTATATTCAGCTAGTGGTGCCCAGTCCATCATCTCCAAAAAAAAAAAAAAAAAAAAAAAAATAATAATTTTTAAAATGAAGTACATTCATGTAATTAAAAAAAATTATCATTTGGTATTATTTAATCCAATTTTAAGTCTAGGTATTTTTATATATATATATATATATATAACACATTGAATTTTAAATTATATAAATAATTATAATTACAAATTTATTTATTTTTATATTTTAAAATGTTAACATTTCATATTTATTTTTAGATACATTTGATATATTTTTAATATTTCTAAACAACACAATATGTAAATATAATCAAATATACTACACTTATATAATACACTTATATTGTTAAAAAAATAGTGCTTTTTACATTTTCGTTTGTTTTCTTCAAAAACATCAATTGTAAAATCTATCTGTCTGTCTGTCTTTATTATTATTGCCATCGACTCACACTGCACATGAAAATAGAAGTCAAGCACACTACATAACTTATGCAGTGTGCTACAATCCTATACTGCACAAATTATGCAAACGTAGTTGCTCATCAACATGCAGTTTAAAAGAAAATGTGCATACTGCATACTACTTTCTTTCTGAATCAGAAGGCATACGATGTGGCAGCGTGGCGTATGTGAAGTATTTAGCATGCTGTCTTAACAGAATATGGACAGCGTCTGTAAGCTATTCCAAATGCCCCTGGCATTCTGTGGGTACCCATAATGCTTTGAGGTTGTGAGTGTGCCCGTGAGGTTTTAAACGTGTCTATGAGGTATTGAGCATGCCCCTTGGCTATCCGCGTCTGCTCTGGTGCAGTCTGGTGTCTGGGCACTGAGGGCTTTTGGAAAATCCTGGTGGTGGGCAGGTGCCAGCGAGGGTGCCAACATGGTCAGCTGCGGTCCAGAGGTAATCCACAGTGAATTCCAGCAGCGGCGAGGATCACGGCACCCATTGCCAGCATATTCTCTCTCTCCAGCCATCAATCACTCAGTATTTCTCTCTCATTTCCCTTTCCCAACTTGCTCTTTTTAATCTTCCTCTTCGCTCTCCTTATTTTCCTTTCAGCGTCTTCTATGCATTTTGTCTTTCCTCTAACTCTCATCTAGTTTTCTCTCTCTCTATCCCTCCTCCGATTTCTCCCTGTCTCTGGAGCGAGTCCCAGCGTGTTGGAATAGAGGAGGTGCTCCATTCAGCCGGTGAAACATTTACTCTGCTCTCATTCCTTTGCCTTAAAACATTCAGCACTTTAACCAAAGGATTGCAGGAAGAAAGGATGAAAGAAGCAGCACGTGTCTGTCTTATTTCACAGAGCTGCTGGTATTCTTTGCTTCTTCCTTCTTTATTTTCCGTCCCTCTCGTCATTCATCTGGGACACATTTCACATTTTCTCATGCCTGTTTTAGGGAGGTAAAATGGGATTTTGTATCCGGCCCACTGAATTAAGTTTACAACATATTCTGAAGTCTAGCACCATGTTTAGATGTAATGTATTTTCTTGTAGATGTACACTTTTGGGAAGATACACCTGCTATTTGTTTGGAACGCCGAGCAGGTAAAATTTTTTGGACAAATAATAAGAGAAGGACTGTTCTGTCTTTGAATAAAAAAGAGATGTTGCTAGTCTTATTGAGAGCCATTCATAAGTACTTATACATGTGCTTATTGTGCCTTTTACTCGGTCAGTTTTATGTTCATTTATATTATTAATATTACAAACTTTCATTAAGATTTTTTTAATTTTTTATAATTAATTTATTCATTCCTTAAAAAAGGTCAATGTAAAATATCCACTATAACTTTCAAAACTTTAGGGGAAATTATATTTTTCAAATGAAAATAAAACAAAAACACAATAAAATAATAATATTGTGAAATATTATTAGAATTTAAAATAACAGTTCTCTAATTTTAATAACTTAAAAGTAGTGCTGTCAAACGATTAATCGCATCCAAAATAAAAGTTTTGTTTACGTAATATATGATGGTGTGCGGTTTATGTATTATGTATATATAAACACAAACACATGCATGTATATATTTAATGATATTTTTATTTATTATATATATTTATATAAAATAAAAAAATATAATAATATAAATGTGTATATATGTACATATTTTCAAAATATATACAGTATGTGTATGTATTTATCTATACATAATAAATAAATAAACAGTTTGACAGCACTATTTAAAATATAATATTATTTTAAATGATAATAATATTATAATTAAAATATAACTCCTGTGATGCAAAGCTGAATTTTCAGGATCATTACTCCAGTCTTCAGTGTCACATGATCCTTCAGAAATCATTTTAATATGCTGATTTAGTGCTCATGAAGCATTTATTATTATAATGACAGTTGTGCTGCTTATTATTTTATGTGGAAGCAATGATACATTTTTGAGGACGAATAGAGTATGAATGGTATGAATAAAACTCTTAATAGAAGAGCATTTATTTGAATGAATTTGTGTGTGTGTGTATGTGCGTAAAAATTTAAAAGTTTTTGATTAATGAATATTTGCTGAATAAAAATATTAATTTCTAAAAAAAAAAAAAAAGACCGCTCATTAATGGTAGTAACACATTTATTACACATTAGTTAACAGCTAATTAACCATTTATAAAGCATTGCGCTTATATATTATATTCAGGAATCATTTCTTTAAAGTTTTTTTAATATGATAATAGTATATATAATGATTAGACTATAGAGACAGTACTACATCGGTGGAATAAGATGCATGGCCCCTGTAAAGAGTTTTGTTTGCAGTGGGTTTGTCGGTCATCTTATATAATAAAATGCTGCCAGAGATTATTATTGGCAATTTATAGTTATAAACCTGATCGTTATTGAGTCTGAATAAGAAAACTCATGATTTATTGAGTGTGTAGACTCAGTAGATGCTGTTTTGAGTTAGATTCACTTGATTTGTATACATCGTCACCCAAACACACTCACACACACACACACACGCACACACATGGAACTGCAATCACACAAATGGATTTGATTTAACAATATTTTAGGTTTGAATGGAAGTATAGCTTGAGTCATGCTCGATATGAAAACCTGATCTCCATTTTGTCATGTCTGTCTGGCATCCAACCTCTTCTGCAACATGAAAAACTTGTTTAATTTGGATTTTGGATTGAGGGACCCCAGGAACTGATCTCTAAATATCCCATCAGTGAGTGTTTGAATATGATATGCTTCTATTGGCCCGGGGCATGACCCATCACACACACGACAGGCCCAAACATGGTGACGTAGCCCAGCTACAGGTCCGGTCCCCCGGCTTAGTCTTTTTCAATCATGGGGGGTTTGTATAAAATGTCGGCTAATGCAGCGTGTGCTGGCGCCAGAGCAGTGTGTGTGTGAACACATGAGTGTGTGTGTGTTAGCGGGTACGGTCGATAATGTGTTTATATAACATCCTTCACATTCCTACACTAAGAGCCTTTCCATTCTCCCACACTCCTTCAACTTAGCGAGACTCCATTCTCAAATGACACACACACACACACACTTCATCATTACATCAACCAAATACACACAGTCTCATTGCTATTGCACTGCTTAGTATATACACAGTGCTGTAATGTTGTATAGCTCACACTTTCATTGTATATACACTTGTGTACTGTCCAAAATATGGTAAAATCTGTGTCAGCTCAAGAGGTGAAGACCGCTTGTTTTGCTTTTTAATCCATCCGTTGTTCACTACATCCATCTTTGTCATATTCTTCCTTTCTGCATCCTATCATCATCACCATTTCAGACAGTTCAGAATGCTTTTGGTATATCTGTCAGATTTTTGCTCACATAAACCACTTCATAGAAAATAAAATAAAAAAAAAGAATAGAGAACAATGAATTTAAATGTGTGATGTTTCATGGGAAAAAAGAGAAAGATCAGATTTCAATATAAACATTTTGCATAGGATTCTTGAAATATCAAATATCAATGTACTTTAGCTTTCATTTGGTTGTGTTTGTTTTTAAAAATATTTGAAATTTTAGAAGAACCACCTGATACGAAGCTGACTCAAAGTTCGGCAACAAATTACTTTTTACATAGTCTGGTAAAATAAAATAGAATAGAATAGAATAGAATAGAATAGAATAGAATGAATAAATGAATGAATGTGTCACTGGCAAAATTCGCTATTATGATTCTAAGGTGGTTTCCAGAGTTTTATGCGATTTTCAGAGTGTTTTTTGCATTTTGATTAATAATAAATAAATAAATAAATAAATATGAAAAGTTAAAAGATATTAAAAGTTTTAATAGTTTTCAAAAAATAAAAAAAATATTGTGATGCTTATTAATAATATTAACAATAACAAACAAACAAACAAACTAATAAATAAATAAATGTGAAAAGTTAAAAGATATTAAGTTGTAATATTTAAAAAAAAAAAAAAATTATATTGTGATGATTAATAATAATAATAATAATAATAATAAAAATTAAATTAAATTAAATTTGTGCATTTAGCAGACGCTTTTATCCAAAGCGTATTTTATCTAATAAAAATATATTAAGTTTTTATATTTTCCCCCAAAAATATTGCAATGATATAATAATAATAATAATAATAAGGATTTGAGTTCTTTTAGGCTTCCCCCCATTATGATACCAGGACAGTATATATAAAATATATGCACCCTTATGTATAGATTTTATTAACTAGAAAGTAAGTAAATAAATAAATAAAATTCAAAGCTTTGAAAGAGGAACTTTTGAGTGTTTGAGCATTTTGAGCAAATTTTGTATGGGGCGGCATAACCTTAAATGTACCTACTCCTTATTTAACTTAAATATGTTATTTAATGCAAAAAGTTTCCGATACACACACAACAAACTCCGGATCGCATAATGTATAATACGGCCTTCTTTGCCGAAGGTACAATACCACATCCTCACTGCCAGGTGCATCAAGCTGCGAGTGTCTGCGCAGCGTCAGCATGCATTTCTCTGTGCAATGGAGAGGGTCCACTCTCTGCGGTGTGCTGGAAAGAAGGAAGAAGCTCTTTGTGGCAATGCCAGCATTCGACACCGCCCGCTTCCTGCCAACGTTTCTGCGCCATCTTGCCAGGGTTCCGCTTTCCTTTTCCAAAACGCTGCCCCATCTGTTGCTTTGCAACGGAGGTCTTGCTCTCTTTTATTCACTCCATTTCAATCCCACACTCTCAGTCTCTGGCAAGAGAGAATTTTTTGCTCCATTCTGGTTCTATGGCGGCATGGCAGTCAATGCTGACCCCATCTTAGCACTTCCTGGACTTTAGCCACAACAGCGCGAGAACCATCTTGGATCATTGGCAGAGACACAAAAGTGTTTCCTTTTTTCAGCATCTCAGGATAAAAATGTTTATTTTATGTGTGAAAAACACCATCTAGGCTTCTGTAACTGAATCTTTTCCGTTTAGTAGTGATTCATTTACCCAGAATTACTGGTTTTAGTGAACCAGCTCAAAACACTGATTCATCAGCTCTTTTATGTCCACACTCAATAGAGTCATCTGTAGTCAGGAGAACTTTAAGAACATGATACAAGACTGTGTGTCGTACAAAAAACAAATTATGCTTTTAACAACAGGTTGAGAGTTGTAGTTCCAACCAAACAACTTTGTGATGCTGTTTGCAAATGTTCAATTGACTACTGTTTTGGGGAACACAGGATCATGCAATAGGTTGGTAATGATGTAACCTAAGATGATAGTTGGCTAATAATGCTTATGGAAATGGTGACCAGACCATTTCAGTCAGATTTGCGAACTAAGTGTTTTGTATAATGACGTAACTTGCTGCTTAGCTACCATAGTACGATGCATTGTTGAAGAAAGGAACTAGCTAGTCATGATTGTTTTTCTAAACAGTAGTAACTTTGTCGCACAACGTCATTTAAACCACATTGGTTCAACAGTTTAGAACTGTCTTTGTTTGTCACAAAGGTGGTGTAGTCATAAATTATGGCAATTAATTGGATCGATATCCAATTAACATCAGATTATTACTGTAAATAATAAACATGGCATCTAAAAACTACTTTTTTTATTGTTTTTCTTTATTTAGAGTTTGTTTGATCATCTTTCGATGTTCTATCGTGGGTTCCCTTTAACATCATACTACAGGATTCCAGAGCACATGCAAGAGACAAGAGATGTATAATTAAATCTGTAGATAGATGGAATTACACATTGATTGTACTGCATGTTAGCTTGCTTATATTGTATAAGAGCATGTTCTATTAAAGTCCACGTCATATTATTAAGAAACTATGCTAATAACCACATGTAGCCAAGCTGTAGTTCAAGTTTGTGAATGTTTTTGAAACTTTGGTTTTGGAAAACAATGAATCATTGAACAATTGTTGCTATGAATGTTGCTAACTTACAGCAGTTGACTAAAGGCCAACGTATACCTCGTTTTTTACGCAGAAAGTCCGCGCACAGTGCGCGTATAAAAAATATTGTCACCAAAATTGTAAGTGCGCACTGTATGCACACCTTGGGCCCTATCACACACCTGGTGCAATGCGATGCAAGTGTTTTTTGCTAGTTTCAGCCCGACGCAGTTATCATTTTCATGTCCAGCGCCACATTTAAATAGCAAATGCACTTGCACCCATCTGTTCACCTATGGGCGTGCTGGTCTGAAAACGAGGTGTGTTCAGGTGCATTGTTGGCACATTGCTATTTTGAGGCAACTGAAAACGATTGCGCCATTGACCAACTAACACCTGGTCTAAAGTCAATGGCTCAGTACTTTTTTATTTTTTATTTAAGGGGCGAGTTTCCTATTATGCGCAAAATGCACATTCACTTTGCTTATTACACACACAGGGATGCCCAGCAGCACACAAAATATGCCACATATTAAAAATTTATGGATTACAATGTACTGTAAAAGATTATTATTGTGTACACTTTAACCTCGCGCACGAGCAGATCCGTTTCCTGTCTGGAGACGCGTTCAGTCTTTGCTCTTGCAAATTCCGCCATGTAAATAGCGAATCCGCCATGGTGCAAGCGCAACTGGCTTTTAAAGGGAATGGGAGATGAGACTCTGATTGGTTTATTGCATGCTATGCTCAAAACACACCCATGGCTCATTAAGAGAATAGGTACAACCCTTTTGGACCATGCACCTGGCGTGCGTTAAACTAGCAAAAGTGGATTCGGACATGCCCTGAGTTTTTGAAAGTACTTTGTATGTGCAGGTCATACATGCACATTGACTTGGTTTTGCACTAATCAGTTCTTCCACAAGGTGGCAACACTGGCCCGGGGCCGTTGTTTCACAGTAGAAAAGGAAACTAAAAGAGACGGAACAACAACAACAAAATAGCGGAGACTGAAACAATAGACACCCGAATTGACGAGCTTGTGTGAGGGGGTTGTGAGAGAGCCACAACTTTAGTTTAAAAGAGTACAAAGACATTTGTATCAGCCATAACTTCTGGAGAAAAATACAGAAGACGCTGGAAAAAAGATGAAGCTATCTAGAGCGCATGTGTCGATCACCTGCATTCGCACAAGCTATCGAATGGAGTACACTTTGAAAGTTTACTTGTTCGACGCATACAAAAACAAAGTATACTTTGGGCTTAACAATGCTTTTAGGAAACACACCCCATACGTGATTTTGTGAGCAGTCCATCCGATTCATTAAACCATTCATTCAACAAACCTACATCGTTTTTGTTTTTTACGAACACATAGCAGTCAATTGTGGGAACAAAGGAAGTAGAAGTGTAGAAAGGGTCAGGATTGTTCACTCTCACATACACTCTAATCCTTCCAATCCACAGCAGGGTTTCGACAGAAAACTGGGTGCCAACGTGCCAACCAGATCGACTTTTCATTTCCCCCTCTGATGTCTCAACAGCACTTCCCCGGATCAGTATTTCACCTGTCACCTGCACAAATACACACACAGATCCCTTCACTCTATTGTACATGCGTTTGGTACGAACATCTCTCACACACACTCCTGTCGGTGTTCCTTTCGCCCATAATGAGGTCTTATTAAGCTCCTTTGGTGTTGAGAATGGAAGTTGTCACCGGGACGCAGGTAAGCCAGCCGCCACAAAGGCCGATGTCTGACGCTAAACAAATGGCTGACATCGCTCGCGGCTCTGCTCAGCCACGGTGCCAGAATGAGCGTCACTTCAAGTATTTCTGACGCGCATTTATCGTACGACAAGGAAATGTTTTGAGCTGCCGAAAAAATGCAGTGAGAATAGAAAGGTATTTATTAGAAATCTGTTTATTCTATTATTCTGACTATATCTTATTGTCACCTTGACATGATTAAAACTCCTGTCAGCGTTGGAGTCAGGCCCACTGAAATGACGGCGGACGGATATGTTTACCTTTCCCCGAGCGCGTGGGATGAATAACCTGCGGAGGGAAAGGTGCCTTATTAAATTTGATGAGGAGAAAAGTGTCTTAACGTTTTATCGGAGACGGAGTGTATTTGTGTGCCGCTATCAGCTTCGTTACAGATGCCTCTGTATCCCACGACACACTCGTTGCACCGATAACCAGGCTTCTGTGTGTGTATGCATACATTTTTTTTTGTATGAAATGATGATTGTGTGGTTATTGAATCAATGTACGTGTCACAATGAGAAAAACGTGTCAGTCAGGATGATGGGTTTGTGGAAGGATGTTGAGAATATATTCTGGAATATTCTAATCCCAATTTTGATTCTCATTGTGCTTAGGCAGGTAATGTATGGCTTTGATTTGAACATTTGGAAACATCTAAGGCAATTACAGATTTAGACGAAACTTAGATTGTTTTTTTTTTATAGACTGTATATAATTAGCCAAAATGGATAAAATATTAGAAATATTGACTTGAAGTTACTTTGACCTTTGACCAACACTTTTTAAAAAATATTTATTAGTGGTTTTTAGTGTATATTCATGCATACAATCAATCAATCAATCAATCAAAAAAAAAAAAAAAAAAAGAAAACCAAAACACAATTTGTGGATGTGACAACAGCACCTTGGAGTAACTAGTTAGTTGGGTAACTATTTTAACATAAAAATACAAATAAAATAAGTAATAAAACAACAACAATTATAATAATAATAACTTTTTTGAAGGATTTATTAGTTATTTTTAGTGTACATTTATGAATTAAAAAATAAATAAAAAAGACACTGTCATGATGAGAACCAAAGCACAATTTGTGGATATGGCAACATCGCCTTGGGGTAACTAGTTAGTTAGGTAACTAGTGAAGCTATAAATAAAAAAATAAAAAAATAAAGCTTCATTGGTGGTTTTTAGTGTACATTTATGCATTAAGGTTGAATGCTTGATTTATTTTATTTTATTTCACCTATTAAAATAAACTTATTTTAACAGAGTTTGAATAATTTGTGCAACAGAGTATTCCGAACATTCAAAGATATTCAAGAACATTTTTTACATTATTTTGAAGTTTGTAGTCAATAGTGGCTATTAACTATTCCCCTCAAGGCCCTAACAGTTAAAACTTAAGCGATGTTGTTGAATTAGTTAAAAATGTGCTGATGAATTGTGCATAGGAACAGGAACGCGGACTGAGAAACCTTGGCAAACTACAGTCAAAAAAGTAGCTTGTATACACTGGAGGTGGCCGCATTATTTGACTGAATGTCTTGGCATAATCAAGCATTGCTAGTTTACTTTTACACTGTTAATCACACCAGCCAACTTTTAATTCTTTTTCCCATTGTATGAGAGTGTATTGGAAGCACAGGTTCACCAACACAGACATGTAAAACGTGGTCAAGTTGTCTTTATGTAAAACGGGAACAATTTACTGCCCACAAACTTCTCTTTATCTCAGGAAAACTTAAACTCCTAAAGATGGAAATTGAGAAATCACACATACACACTCGTTTGACACGCACGCTTATATCTGTGAGATGCAGCGGCCGGGATTGTGTGTATGGTATATAAAAGATTAAAGTGTGTGTATGAGGTGATGCATTGCCATTGTCAGAAAGAAATCCGGCAGGGCGGCCCACCACTATCAGCTCTGAGATGAGAGAAGTCCTTAATCCTACATACACACACACACACACACACTTACATTTACATCTGCAAACAACAAACAATACGCCCACATAATTCATACAGAGAACGACAGGAGGAGAGAGGAAGAGGAGGAACGGAACTCTATTTTTCCTGCTTCTGTCTTCTTTTTTTTTTTTTTTGATTTACGGTTGAAGACTTTAACTTGTGATGTGCCATCACACACTTTGTGTTTGTGCATGTGTGTGTGTGTGTTTGTAATGGGGGGGAATCACTCTCTGTTATCCCCCCGAGAACAGAAACAACGCCAGAGCACTGGAAATAAACTGTGTAAACAATGAACTTCATAAATCCAGTTAGAACACTGTCCTTGTTGTAGGTTGACATTTTTATTTAAATCAGATTTTTACTAGATTTGTACATTTTATAGAAGAAAATATGAGTGGTGTTTTTGCCCATTCAAAACTTGCTGCCAAAAATGCTACGATGCTTATTTATTTATTTATTTTTTGTTGTAGTTGATTACTGTAGCAAAACCCTTCACTAGCATTAGCTACCATATATTGGAGCGTAGCTAAAAAAAAAAATCAGCAGCCATTACTTCGTCTTCATTTTCCCATGATCCTTTAGAAATAATTTTAATAACTGGTGCTAGAGAAACATTACTTATTATAATTAATGGTGAAAACAGTTGTGCTTAATATTTTGCCTTGATAAGATTTCTAGGATTCTTTGAATAGAACGTTTTTTAGAAAACATTCTTTTTAAAATAGACAAACTTTACAGTTACTTTTGAATGCATCTTTGTTAAATAAAATGACCAGTATTCATATCATAAGAAGAAGAAAAAAAGACAGATTCCAAACATTTGAACAGTAGTGTATTTAATTAATGTTATAAACTTAGTCAAATGTAGCAATAATACATTATTAAATGACTTTTCAAATTGACAGTTATATAGACCTATTTATTTAATCCACATCAAAATCTTTTTTTTTTGTAATAATAAAATAAAACATACAATTTTAAATTATACATTTTTAACTGCAAGTTTTAAATAGGGGGAAATAAATAAACACAAACAATCAAACAAACTACAACAACAACAACAATAATAATAATAATAATAATAATTTGTAATAATATTTTGTAATAATAATACTAATACTACTAACAATAATAATAATAATGATGCTTTTATTTATTCTTTTGCCAAATGCTTTTCTTTAGTCATTTATTGACTTGAATTTAGACTTGGGAGCAACCACTAAAGTTTCGACTGCATTTTAAGACATCACATTAGCCAAATTCTATATTAACACACCGCTTCACGACGTGCCTAATTACAGTCTTTCATGACTAAAATTAATAACATAATTGTGTTTATTTAGATAATTTTTCTTTTTTACATCATTCCAATCCTCTCTATCCACATCGGTCAGTCTTTAAACACATTCACTCATCACTCAATCCAGATTTAAATTTTTTCCCCCCTTATGTTGAACCGTTTGCTGATGAGCTGTGCTTAATATGCTTACAGCCAAATTCTATATTAACACACCGCTTCACGACGTGCCTAATTACAGTCTTTCATGACTAAAATGAATAACATAATTGTGTTTATTTAGATAATTTTTCTTTTTCACATCATTCCAATCCTCTCTATCCACATCGGTCAGTCTTTAAACACATTCACTCATCACTCAATCCAGATTTTAATTTTTTCCCCCCTTATGTTGAACCGTTTGCTGATGAGCTGTGCTTAATATGCTTACTTTCTTAGCTTGACCTGCAGAAAACTGCATGGCAACTGGTGAAAACCGAGATGCGACCAATCAGAAGATCTGATCAATAATAATAATGATGCTTTTATTTATTCTTTTGCCAAATGCTTTTCTTTAGTCATTTATTGACTTGAATTTAGACTTGGGAGCAACCACTAAAGTTTCGACTGCATTAGCCAAATTCTATATTAACACACCGCTTCACGACGTGCCTAATTACAGTCTTTCATGACTAAAATGAATAACATAATTGTGTTTATTTAGATAATTTTTCTTTTTCACATCATTCCAATCCTCTCTATCCACATCGGTCAGTCTTTAAACACATTCACTCATCACTCAATCCAGATTTTAATTTTTTCCCCCCTTATGTTGAACCGTTTGCTGATGAGCTGTGCTTAATATGCTTACTTTCTTAGCTTGACCTGCAGAAAACTGCATGGCAACTGGTGAAAACCGAGATGCGACCAATCAGAAGATCTGATCAATGAGCCTTATCACGTCATGTCATATGATACGTACCGTAATCCACCTGAAACATAGTATAAAGCACATATACGCTTCACACATTTGCCACACAGAGCAATCACACTCAGATAAGAATGAAAGACATGAGTGCATCACACACACATAAATACACAGAAACGATAAGACTTCTTTAAACACACCTCGTAGATAAACGCACATGCACGGTTATATGGACGCACCATCAGTATTAATGGTCTTCCCATTCGCTGTGGGCCTTTGTGTGTGTTATTTTAATTCCCATTCCAGAGTGCTAACTCGACATTTCTCTAATTAAAATGTCACTAGGCAGATGATTAGAACTAGCTTCTGAAGTATGGGCCTACGTTACTGTGTGTCTGCGATTATCAGCGTGTTAGTTGGGTTGATCAATGTGAATGTATTTAGATGTAATTGAATTGAATACTAATGTCTTTTCAGTGCACTACGTGTGGGCTGCGTCTGATGTCGTTTGGCAAAAGAACACACACCGTGGGTAGTTGGTGCCTGCCTAAATCTTTAGGCGAATTACATTTTTCGCAAGAACAATAACAATGACGTTTTCCCACATGTATCATTTACAAACCAGTTCCCTCTTCCTCTGAATGGAGCATACAGGTAGTATGAAACTGTCAATCAGAAGATGTTAGCAGAATTTTGATTGGCTGAACTGACTCAGGTCGAGCGTATCGTGAAATGACAATTGGGAAATGCTAGCTGCCACAGGTGAATGTTGGTTGTTCTACCATTATGATTTTTCTTTACGTTTACATTTAGTCATTTAGCAGACGCTTTTATCCAAAGCGACTTACAAATGAGGGCAATGGAAGCAATCAAAATCAACAAAAGAGCAATGATATACAAGTGCTATATCAAGTCTCAGTTAGCTTCACGCAATACACATAGCAAGGTTTTTTTTATTATATAATAAATAAAAAGAAAACCGATAGAATAGAAAAGAAAAAGAATAGAGTAAGAGGCCTTTTTTTGCTTTTGTTAATTGTATAATAAATAAAAAGAAAACCGATAGAATAGAAAAGAAAAAGAATAGAGTAAGAGGCCTTTTTTTGCTTTTGTTAATTGTATAATAAATAAAAAGAAAACCGATAGAATAGAAAAGAAAAAGAATAGAGTAAGAGGCCTTTTTTTGCTTTTGTTAATTGTATAATAAATAAAAAGAAAACCGATAGAATAGAAAAGAAAAAGAATAGAGTAAGAGGCCTTTTTTTGCTTTTGTTAATTGTATAATAAATAAAAAGAAAACCGATAGAATAGAAAAGAAAAAGAATAGAGTAAGAGGCCTTTTTTTGCTTTTGTTAATTGTATAATAAATAAAAAGAAAACGAATAGAATACAAAAAGATTAGAAAAACATTTAATGTAATTTAATTTGACCATTTTACCAAACTGTGCAAATAATTCAATCATTACATATTGTGTACATGATAGAGTATTTAATGTGTATAAAATGAACGCGCTAACTTATAGGAGTTTCGCCTCTTTTGGCCAAAATAATTTATTATATTACAGTATATAATATATTAAAAAAGGGGTAACTGCTATAACATATTATATTTAAATTAAATTTAGATTTTTTTTTTGTCTATTTTTTAATAATATATTTGCTATTTTTATATGTTTACTATTTTTTTTTTATATATATTGTATTTTTTATGGTGTCTTTGCTACTGTATGTACGTACTTCTTAAATATAGGTCAAATGTAAAATTATTTATGCATACAATAAGTGCAACATTATTGAACAAATTTTTTTTAGCACAGTTAAAGACACTTACTTATTAATGTAAATGATTTACCATTGGTGAGATTCTATCCAAAGCAATTCACTTTTGCTAGTGCCCTTCTCAACCAATTGTAGAAAAACAAAATATTGTTATTATTATATTAAAAAATATATTATTTAGAACTGTGTTTATTATATATTTTTTTATGATATACAGCGTTTTTGAACTAATTTAATGTCAGAAATGCATTAATAAGTGTGAAAATCCAATCACTCTCTTGTTTTGCCTTTTCCCGCTACTTAGCTTACTCAAGATGGAGATATACTATTTAACCCAGCTTAAAACAGCAATTTGTTCACACAATTCAGCATGGATTGCAACATGAAAAGATGATTATTATCGTTATTTTTTATGGCTGCATAAAAAATATTAAGTGGATTATTCAAAGCGATCAGTCGATGAACGTAGAGATAATTGAATATTAAGTACACTGACTGATAAAGACAGATTAGCTGGCTTTGAAATTATATATTTGAACTGCGGTATTCTGTACATGAATGTTGTGTTTTGATTGTAGCCTATATTATAAAATAACTAGGCAGCTATATCTCCTTTCTCACTGCTGACACCAGGTTGACCATCAAACGACTGAGGTGTCGTGACAGTTGTGGAACGATAGTTATGTGAGTTTCTACATGACTGACATGAGGGGGATGAGGGTGTATATGTGTGACAATACTTTGTGATGTGTCTTTAACAGGACAGGCTGTCACGGGTTTTGAGTGTGTTTGGCAAACTGACATGAAGCACGAGTTTGAACTTTCACTGTCACCCATCTTTTGTACTTTACCCAAATGTCTGTCATTCCTGCTGCACACAGGGTTGCAATAAAGTGATCTCTTCACTGTTACTTCACCACATGCAGTGCATGCTTGAACATATCTTCTTCATGAATACAAAATGTCAGTTTTTTTATTAATTAATAAGGTTTTATATATATATATATATATATATAACTTTAAAAAAAAGTTATATATAACTTTAAAAAAAAGCTTTATACATGTATTAGAATGATTAAACTCATTGATACATGATGTTTTTTTGTTTGACTATTTTTATCAAACAGGAGGAAAAGTTGGGGGGAATGGGGTCAGGAAATGACGCAAGCCGAACTCAAACTTTTGTCACCTGTAAGAGGACAATGGTTCCTGTCAGACTTGTCAGAGCATGTGCACTTACCAATACATTTTATGTTTTAACCCCCATATACTAATATTTAATGTTTACTGTCTTTGTTTGGACTGCCACAGATTCAAACAATTTCTGTTAAATAATTATCATTTTGAAATTAACCTCTTATTTTCCCAATCCGGTTAATTTTATTTATTTTATTTTATGTATTCCTCGTACCCAATCAACTTAAACTATTTAATCTTTGACTCTATTTTATACCAGATATGACTGAAATGTGACTGTTTTATAGCATAATGTTGTTTCAGTTTGGAGTCAATTTTTACACCAGCAAAAAAACACAAAAAAAACAAGAGACAGATGCAAAAACCTTGGGGAAAAAAAACTCTGAAGGTTAGAGGAAATGTTAACTAAAATTCTGCAATAATTTTGTCACTGCCATGTATTTTGAAAACTATGTGACTCTCTGTCTTCCTTGAAACACTTAAGTTATTTAGAGCCAAGTATCAAATCTGTTTTATTCTGTATATTGAAAGTGGAAGATGACCATAAGACATTTTGCTAACCCTTTCCTTTGGTGTTCACACAAAATAAAGTCACAGTTTCAGAATGACATGTATCGATGGGGGTGGGGAGGAACTAAACTTATTCCCTAAGGTATACCTCAGGGCTCTGTATCTGGCCCGCTTAGATTACAGTTGTTCATTGTTAAAATAAATATTAATTCACTTTTTTTTTTTTTTACCTACAGATGATCGGGGTTAGTAGTACTTAGTTACACCAAAAGTGTGAATTTTTAAGTTAAGTTTGTCACCAAGTAAGCAATAAATATATATATTTAAATTTTTTTATGAATTTTTTTGCCAGTGTTGTAAAAACAAATGTGCGGTCTGTCTTTGTCAGCCGTTTCTTCTTTTTCCATCTATATATTGTATTTTGTGACCTTTCCATGTGAGAGATAAAGAGAAAGGGGGTGGGGGGATACAGAGAATAAAGAAGAGTCAGAGCCTAGCAGAATAGCACAAAAAAATAAACAGTTTTAGCTCAAAGGATAAAATATCTGCAGCTTAGAAGAACTAAGTCGATAGGGGAGGGGGGATAAGCCATGTAAATATTCTTCTGTTTACCTGTCTGCATGTCGCAAATTAATCACACACACACACACACACACACACACACACACACACACACACACACACACACTCTCTCTCTGTTTCCCTGTCTG
>NW_015505405.1:1297211-1329347 GCF_001515645.1 Sinocyclocheilus grahami
AATCACACACACACACACACACACACACACACACACACACACACACGCACACTCTCTCTCTCTGTTTACCTGTCTGCGCAGCCTACATAAATCATGGGGGTGTATGGAACAGCTTCACTGTAAACAGTTCTAAGCGCTACCAGTTGGCACCGTTTTGTTTTGGTTAGGATACGAAATGAGTGATGGACCCTTAACACTGCACTGAGGGGTTGCCAGCCATGATGGAGGGTCGCGGGACACTAGGGTGCGCATATGTGTGTTGTGTCTGTCTTCAGATATCAGTCATTGACTCCCTACTACCCTTGAGTTCAAAAGTAATGAGTGCTGATTGTATAAGGTGTGTCTAGCTGTGTGTATTTATGCCATATGAAACTTTCCAGAGGAAATATAATTGCTTTTAGCTTAGGAGGGCTTAATGGAGGTCTCATTTATGTTTCATTTAAGTATCAACATTGTCTCATATGTTACACCTACAATTTCTTGGGAGAAATAAGTGCATACACAAATGAAACATTTATTGACATTAGGACAATAATAAATATAATGTACTTTACAATTTTATCACAAATATACTACTAAGAATACATAATAAAAATATTTTATTGTTATTGTTTGTAATTCCTTCAAGATAATAACGAGATCTTCTTTGCGACTTTTCTTTCCAGTAGGTTTTCATGTCAGTTGGTTTTTTTCTAAGTGAGTGAAAAAGTGACGTGATATGTGGCCAAGTATGGTTACCCATACTAGGAATTAGTGCTCTGCATTTAACCTATCCTTAGTGCACACACACAGCAGTGAACACACACACACCATGAACACACACCCAGAGCAGTGGGCAGCCATTTTTGCTGCGGCGCCCGGGGAGCAGTTGGGGGTTCAGTGGTCCTTCAGTGGTCCTACCTCATTCGTGGTATTGAAGGTGGAAGAGAGCGCTGTACATTCACTCCCCCCACCTACAATCCCTGCCGGTATGAGACTCGAACCCGCAACCTTTGGGTTACAAGTCTGAATCTCTAACCATTAGGCCACGACTTCCCCAATGTAAGAAATGTGTGTGTGTGTGTGTTTAAGGGAAAGTTAACTGAAATAAAATTAAAGCTGAAATATGAAAAGCAGTCACAGAGGGCCAAGGTAGTTAGTTCTGCTTCTTTGCTTTATAAGATTTTTACCTGCTGATTATTTTACATTTAAATCATTTGAATTTGGTTCGGCTTAAATATGCTTTCATATGTAGGGGTCTGGATTACCGCTCAACATATCTTTGCAGGGGGGCATCTTAACTCGGCTCATTATCATAGTATTTCTCCTACCTGCCTCATTAATTTCTCCTTTTTGGGGGGCAGAATGGTTTAATTTAATATATTCTGCGCGTTTAATCATAAGTCGCATGTACTTGCAGCTATGGAAGAGCTGGACGGATCACAGGCCTTTTGATTTTCACAAATCCAACATCCCTCCATGGGTTCAGTGGTGCTCATGAAAGAAAGATGCTCCAAAATCAGAGAAAGAAAGAGAGAGAGAGTTGAATAAGACAGGTAAGGAAAAAAAAGGTTATCACTCTTTCGAACCTTTTTTTAAACAGCGACATGCACACATAATCACCTCTTCTTTTAAATATTTTGAGAGAATATGCGACTGTTTTTTCTTTCTTTCCCAAAATAAGTAATACTTTAAGTTCTGTTCAAATGTTGTTTTTGAACATATTTTTGCTGGTATTGCTTGGATACTTTAGATCAGGCATTTTCAATTTTTTTTTAATGCTATAATGGCTAAGATTCAGTCGCTCTGTGGCCCTTATCAATGTTCTTGTTAATTAATGGTTAATAGCTAATAGCTAATTGATATTAACATTAAATATGGCTGATTATATGTTGTTGTATATTGCATATACTAGGAGAACAGGAGAACCAGTTAGCACTATGCTAAGCTAGTAGGCTAAATGGTTAACTTGCTAACAAAAAACAAACAAAAGGAACGTGTTTATTTGACCATCTGTAGCTTCGGTCATACAATGTGACATGTTATATATATCATTTAAAAGGCATTAATGAATTTTCATGATTAAAGTCACATAAATCACAAAGCAATTTTCTATGTTGAAAAGTTTTTCAGAATCTTACATTACAGAAATGGTTTCTTAATCCAATCCATCCACATTATGCTCCATTTCACTATTTGTTTATCCAGATCATGCATTCCTTCTTCAAATTGCAAGTTTTAAGGATATTATACAGATTCTCTATTTGCTTGCTAAATTAAATTGGATTTACTTTTGTCATCGTACAAAAACATTACTTTGTGTTTATTACGTTGTAAGTGGTAAGTATAGATGTATATTACCATCATTACTGTCCAGTTTTTACAAACAGGAGTGTGACAGTATCAATGTCAAATTCTGTAAATGTGAACTGTTTTGCACACTTTTTCCTCTGAGGATTTCAGGGAGCGACACTTGTTTGAAAACCCTCTTCTCTAGATGATCTTTTCACTGAGAAAAATCAGGTTTCCTTCACACTCGCTCAAAATATTATGTTCATCCACATTTATCCACACAACCTCATTGTCATGAGCAATGGCACTTAATTCCGCTAATAACGTTTCCACGCAGGTTCATTATTAGCGCGCATGTCGGGGGAAGTTTCTCGGGTGAAGTTTGTGAATTCCCAGGTCAGCACTTACATTAATGAGAGCGTCGTCGAGGGCTTTCTGCGGCGTGTTTTTTTGCTAATTCCTCTCAAACTGTGACCTGTAACGTGTCTTCAACCCTCCTGTTTGAAATAGAGGCTTTTAACGCTTAGTGCATGTGATAGATGGAGCTTAGAAGGGAAAAAAGACACTTCCAAAGAATGCAGATGATTAGTTTGAAGAGTTGAACAGTGGGAAAAGAAGCGTTCTGTGCTCTCATTGTGTTTCAATAACTTTAAAAAGAAACTAATCCAGTGTACTCTAATTGCATGCCACCTCCCAGATGGGGACCTCTCCTCTCCAGATTCATTGTGGTACAGAATACTGCAGCAACCTCTAAGGATCCCGCTTGCAGTATTCCTGTAGATCCCATAATGAGTTTTTAAAAGATATAATAGTGCTCTATTAGAGATTCTAAAACCCTAAAAAAGAGGTTTGTCTTTGCAGGCATCAGATATTAACGTTGACGCTGGATTAAGGTTTCATTTCGTCGTCTCCGTCCATTATTCGGCCCAGTCTGCAATCTGGCAGATTGACGGGAACTTTTAATTAAACTGCAGTAATTATGGTGGAAATCTCTCACGGAAAAGAAAGACTTCAAATTCATTTCATCTGACTAATTATCGGCCACATCCTGATGTCTGCGCCGCACAAGTTCGAAGCCGCCATCTGAGACGCCAACGGCGCGATTGGGCAAGGAGGTCAGACAATAAGAGGCCCAAAGATCTTTGTGCAACAAAAAGTCGTCGGTTCGCTGTCTTCATTAGATCTTTCGGTTCTAGCTAACACAATGAACGCAATCATCTTTTCCTGCGGTGTGGAAATGAATATCGTAAGTTGCTTTGAATTCGGCTGAGGAACAATCACACGGAGGAGATAGCGCTGTTGATTTTGCAACCGTGGCTGAGCGAGTCAGTGAATCAGAATGTTTGCTGACTCCGCCGAGAAAAGGACGCACGGGACACTCGCTTTTCCATATCAACCTCCCCCTCTCTCTCTCGCTCTCTCTTCCTGGGTTTAGGGCGAAAAGTAATATAGGAATCGCTTTAGGCGGAAAAGAGCATTGCTATTTAGGCTTAGAGGTTCAATCAGTCTGGCTGGAATGATGGTGATGGTGAGTTACCATTAGGCTGACCTGATTAGGGCCGACTTAGGCACCGCAGTCATATGTGCCATTTCCCTGATAGTGCTGGAATCTGGATTTCCCGCTTGGCTGCGTCTGTACGGCTAAACTCAGCCAAGCGCGGTGTCTCTGAGCGCGCAGAGCGGGAAGGTAATTCTCATTTCAGCCCAGTGCTCCGCACACTCGACAGAATCTCACACTGCGGAAATCCGGCGTGGAGGGAAATATGACGTTTTGGCGATTTCACAGAACTTTGGTGTAATGTTCAGGCCGACATAAATAATATTGTGTTAGGTGTGGTGGGGAAGTTATCTAGAAGGATGTTAAGAACGTTTGCCTGTTAATACACTTCAAAGGCATCCACTTTATGCCCGTAAACAGATGTTCATTCTGTGTTTCTGAGTCTGGATGAAGTTAGACAGATAGATAAAATTAATACAGTTTTCAGAACACACCCGTTTTCCACTGTTCAACACAATCCATTGTAGTTCTGCTCCAAACTCATGCCACTGGACAAAGTCCACCTTCTTTTTTCTAGTTGGCTGACAAGATCTAGCAACCAAATGTATGTACGCATGTTACATATTCTGTTTCAGTAATAACAGTCAGATAGTAATTTTAAAGTATAAACAGTATTTAAAAAATGCTTATATTGAGCTGGGGTGGTCATGCTACAAATGTGAGTTCGAATCTGGCTGGCGACATTTATTTCCCAAACCCGTTTCAACCCTTTTTCTCCATCATTTCCATTATATTAGGTTGCCATTATAAATAAAAGCGACCAAAATAAACAGAACAATTCGATTTTACATATTCTGAGGTGCAGAAATCGCCACCGGGATGCTAATCAGCCTGGCTTTTTCATGCATTTCTATGTCGTCGTGATGCTCTGAGTGGTTGCTTATTAGTTCAAATCAAGAGATCTCCAGAGTCTTGATTTTCTGGTCTCTTGATAGGATTCAAGTACCTACTTAAAGGGATAGTTCACTCAAAATTGAAAATTCTGTCATTAATTACTCACCCTCCTGTCCTTCCAAACCCGTAAGACCTTCGTTCATCTTCGGAAAACACAAATTAAGATATTTTTGATATCCGAGAGCTTTCTAAGAGCTACGGAACTACCACGATCAAGGCCCAGAAAGATAGTAAGGACATCGTTAAAATAGTCCATGTGTCATCAGTGGTTCAACCATAATTTTATGAAGCTACGATAATACTTTTGTGCGCAAAGAAAACAAAAATAATGACTTTTATTCAACAATTCTTCTCTTCCGTGTCATTCTCTGCTACCATTCACGAGAGTACCACGATGCATGCATCACAGAAAGTATTCTTGTAGCTTCATAAAATTTCAGTTGAACCACTGATGACACATGGACAATTTTAATGATGTCCTTACTATCTTTCTGGGCCTTGATCATTGTAGTACCATTGCTGTCTATGCAGGATCAGAAAACTCTCAGATTTCATCAAAAATATCTTAATTTGTCTTCTGAAGATGAATGAAGGTCTTATGGATTTGTAATGACATGAGGGTGAGTTATTAATGACAGAATTTTCATTTTGGGGGGAACTATCCCTTTAAGTGTAAACGTGAGTTATCATTCATGTACTGTACTTTATAGTTTCAAATCCCTAACCTAAATAATAGTAACAGGCCTATTAGCATTATCAAAGACCACTGATAAAACTGGCTGAGGAATGTGCTCAATACAGTGTGCGGTTTATTTGTTCAGCATTAGCTGAAGTTTAGGCATGTTTTCTGACATACAGTTGCACAATGTGTGTTTGTGTAAATTCCAGTGGTTTCATTACATACAGTGCATCTCATTTTCAGACCTGCTTCAGCATGATGGACCCATGTTTCCACTGGCAGGTTTCCCTCTCTCTCTTTCTTTGTTTCTCTCTTTCTTTCTCGCAGTAGATAGTGTAATGTCTAGTTGGGCACGGAGCCCAGTTCTGCAGCAGCGATGCGTCCCATACTGACACACGGTTACAGTTCCTCATTCAGCGCGTCCAATCCTCATTTCAGCATTATTTCATCACCTGCGTGTGTGTGTGAGCATTTAACTGAGGATGGTGACTACAGGTTTCTACCGATGAATCAGCACGAACACAACTGCTCTCTCTTTCTTTCGTGTTCTATTCTCCCGTTCTGTCTGTCTGTCATCAGGCTTCACGCACCCTCTGAGCTGTCACTCCAGAACAGGATGCCCATTTAGGTTGGACACAATTATACACTTATGTGTGTGTGTATGTGTGTGTGTAGCCCATGCATGCCATAAGACATCGAGCAGGGACCTGGGCCAGTCAGAAATGTGATCCGCCCCATCGGCCGCCCCCTCCCGCTCTGGGTCTGCCCGTCTGGGAGAAAGGAACAGTGGGAATTCTGTGTGGCTTTGAGCAGCCGAAGCCTCTTCCCAACAATTACCTTCAATTAGGGGAGCACAGCGGCGCGCAGGCAGAGAAAGGGACCCCATTAGGGGCCAGGCCGGGCGACTGGAGTCAGGCCAGTCCTACTGTCCCCCTCTGCTCACTTACACTGCCCCGGGGCTAGGGTTACACCACACACACCCTGTCTCTCCACCTCTACCTGTATATCTAGCTGCTTCTGTCTTCCTGGTCATCCTGATCATCTTCTTTTTCTTCGCTAGAGAGACAAAAAAAAGAAAATGTTTTGTAAGGACAACAAACCTTGGTCATATCTTATTTATTTACTTATTTCGCAAAGATTTGTTTATGACGTACAAGTTTCAAGGTTTCTTGCTCCAGAATTACTTTTTATTTCAATTTATCCATAATATAGTTTTAGGTTTCCCAGCTATTTATGTTCAGAAGTACATGCATTGCAAACCCAGTTGGTAGACTAGTATTCACTCTAACATTCATTTAGCAAAAATACAGTCAAAGTATACCGATTAATACTGTATAGTTGATATATTTGTGTTGTCAAGTGTGAAATTTGTTTTATAAGAAGGTGTAAAATGTGTTTTTTTTGTCATCACCTTTTTATTGTCTTTTATATATAAACAAAATAACATAATTTGAACAAACAATCAAGGAATGAGGAATAACATATGAATACATTCTGACAGTCTGACAAGATAAAATAAAAAAGTTAAATAAATATAACAATAAGATAAGAGATTAAATAAAAGATTAATAAATTAAAATAAAAGAGGGTTACTTTATATAATCATTTAAAAATCCAATATGTTGGAAGAAAATATTGCCAGACATCAGTTGTACCAGGTATGTGTTTTTTTGACCTACTGTAATAAAATGAACTGAACATTAAAGTTATGAATTCTATACCAGTGGGCCTCTAATATGTCCTCCATTTTTTTTTTTTTTTTTTGTAAAATATATTTTAATTATTATTATTTTTAATGTATTTGCTTGTTTTATTGTATGGTTGAGTGGACAAAA
Organism: Sinocyclocheilus grahami; assembly: GCF_001515645.1. Taxonomy (NCBI): domain Eukaryota; kingdom Metazoa; phylum Chordata; class Actinopteri; order Cypriniformes; family Cyprinidae; genus Sinocyclocheilus; species Sinocyclocheilus grahami. The sequence continues at coordinate 1,304,449 of NW_015505405.1, forward strand.
AAAAAACCAACGTAATTTTATGTCTTTTTTGAATTTGTATTAAGTTTGAATATTTTCAATTATTAATTATATTAATAATGTGATTAAGTATTATCATTATGTGTGAATATACCATTGTGTATTATTATTAATACAATTGCTACCTAGTGGGCACAGTAAAATCTGTTCTGAAATTCATCTATGTGTTTAAATGAACACTCCACTATTTTTGAAAATAGGCTCATTTTCCAACTCCCCTAGAGTTAAACAGTTGAGTTTTACCGTTTTCTAATCCATTCAACCGATCTCTGGGTCTGGCGGTATCACTTTTAGCTGTAGCTTAGCATAGATCATTGAATCTGATTAGACCGTTAGCATCTCGCTCAAAAATGAACAAAGAGTTTCTATATTTTTCCTATTTAAAACTAATAATCAAGGAACTTTGCTGCCGTACCATGGGTGCAGCAGGCGCAACGATATTACGCAGCGCCTGAAAATAGGCTTATTGGAAGTTACCTAGCTGGGGACTATTTTCAGGCGCATCGTCATTTTGTCATTTGTCATCTTTTGTCATTTAGGGGTAATATCTGTGATGCTTCCTCCTTATTACTTCACTGTGACTGGCAGGACAAAGTTCCTGGAAGCTGAGTAGGCATCTTTGATTCGTAAATGTGGCGGTCAAATGCCATGTAATGTTATTAGGATTTCAAAATGAGTTATTTTGGAGCATTAATTTTAATAGATATTGTATTTAAACTGGCATTTTAAGCAGTTTTAGAAGAAAAATCATGTTATAACCCCTTTAATATACAATGATTGTCAGTTTAAGCAAGAATAAGCTATGAGCTCTCTCAGTTTGCCAAACCACCCACCTCATCCAGTTGTGCTTTACCAGGAAAGAGAATCGATCAAGACTGTCATGCATCTGTTTTATTCTTCAATTGTTAGTGCATGAGTAATTCAGATTACTCTCACCTGTTTATTCGCTTAAGATTTATGAACGATTGCATTGTGTAACATCAACACACTCAATATATTATGAGGTCAGTGAAAATGGCGGCCAATAAATCAGACTGACACCTCACTCTCTTAGTTTCCAAATCTCATACTCATACTCTGAAAAGAGAAAAGTGGCTCTTTCAGCTTTCCCGACTTTCATTAAATGGACATCTCAAGACAATTTCTCTTAAATAAACCGTCCCGCAGTGTCTTCCAAACACACTTGTCTTGAGAAAAACCCTCAAGGTTTTTCTGTCCTGGTGTGTGTGACATTGAACTGTTGTAAAAGTATAGGAATATTAAAAGAGTTCCTTGATTTAGCACGAGCATATCAAACCAGGTGACGTTTCAATTAATTTTTCATCTGAATATAAGTTAACTTACACATTCCTATTCATCATTTTTAGATTTGAGGAAAATTGTAAATATTAGTCAACTATAATTATAGTAGAATTCTACCAAAATGTTCCTGTTGAACCCTGTTATGTTAATGCTTTATCATTCTATTTTTTGGGGTTTATTTTAGAACCTTTATTAGTATTTTAAATTGTTCTAAAAAATAAAAAATACAGTACAGATGATATTGACTGTAAATGATGTTAGGCAGAATATATATTTGCAGTTATTAGCCATTTTTTGCTCTCAACCCTGTAATTTTCAACTCCAAATCAAAACTACCAGAATTTACTTATTGAAATTGATGGAAAGTATTTGATAGTGTAATTTTGTCTGTTAATACACTTCAAAGGCATCCACAGGGTTGAAGTAATGTAATTAACTATTGGTTATTTAGTGGTATAATATATATATAATTTTTTTTTTTTTTTTTTTTTTGCACAAATGACATACATTTATGAGAATGGCCACTTGTATTCACTTTCAAATATTAAAGAGACTATTCTAAATACATGAGTCTGGCTATGAGCTCTCTGAACGTGAACATGGTTTGAGAATCCATCATTGAGGTCTGCTGTCTAGCCCCTTGTGGGAAATTAATAGTCAATGACAGTAAAGTAGCCAGAAAAATATTTATCTGTTTTACAATGTATTACAATGCGATCTGTTTGGTTTCCATAGTTATCATCGCTATCATTTATTAAAGCTGACAGTTTGTTGTTGTAACACTGTATTTATGATTTAATTCTGCTTTTATTGCTTCACGGCAGAGCTCACCTTTCACCCTGACACTCAGTTCAGATACAGATCCAACACATAGGGGCAGAAGATGCCAAACACACATGCATACTTCTGCCTTGGGAAAGCACGGGGAGTGTTGAGACAAATCAAATAAATCATATGCATTGTCATCAATAAGGTCTCTGAGAAAAAATGCTCTTGGAAATTAATTGCATGTCTTATACGTGAGCTGAACGAGATGGGGGGAAACAACTCTGTGCCCTTATATATATCTTCCAATTCAAATACATTAATTCCATTACCCAAACTATAAATCTGAGTTATTGCCTGCTAAAAGACACATCTTTAATTGAAAACGTTGGATGCCTTTCTAGTCAGAATGCCAAGTAGCCTACAGCAATAAGTTTTGAGCACCTGTAAAGGTGATGCGTGTGTTGACTTGAACTTGTTTGGGTGTTTTCATCTACTGTATAGATATCTATAGAGTCATGCTTTAGCCGTGTTATGTTGTGTTTTTCTTGTTTGCTTAACTAGTCAAGTATCACTATTATTGGTATAACTATTTAAGATTTGGGAGTAGAACAAACCCCTAACATTACGCCATGGGCGGATGAATGATATATTATTGCTGTCAAAATTAGTGCGTTAACGCAGGCAATTATTATTTATTTTTTAGTTTAACGTGTTAAAAATATTTAACGCAATTAATGCAGGGGCGGAGCTATCCCACTCACAACTGCTGCTTCTGTCTCTTTTTTTTCTTGACAAGAATTGTGTTTATTTATACGCTGAACGTCTTAATGACCACATAAAATGGGACAATTTTCAGCTGCGCTCTCCAGGTTCGCCTCAGCGGTAGGCGCTAGTCAAATAGTGCATGCTCTTCAGTTGCACACACAAATGCGCCGGCGTGCTGTATATCATTTCATATTAAAGGTCAATAATATATAAAAGGTAAAGACTTGTGAGAAAATACGATGCATGTCAGATCCACCTCATGTGCGGCAGCTCTTAAAGTAATAGCAGCCAAAATAACCTAATAGCCCAGCTGCTGTCTGTTAATCAAAAAAAAAAGAGAGGAAATAAATAACTGTTGTAACTTTAAAGATTCATCTACATTTAGAATTTAGTGTTTGATAACTTTATTCGATTTCTGTATATTTCCTACTTGCTGGTAGCTAAATATGGCATTTATAATAATAGGCTTATGTGAAGATTGTTTTATTTTCACTTAAAATAGAAGTTATCTTTTAAAGTCTAATAAATATTAAAATGGATAGCTTTCAATTATGCTGTAATATTGAATGGCCATAGTCAATGGTTAAATATTAGGAAAAAATTATAATTCCTAGAAACATCAGTAGGATTGGTATCAGTGATGCTCGCCTTCAGTCAAAAAAAATGCCATTACGCAAATATTAAAAATGTACTATCTTTGTTTTTTCAAGTTTATATATATATGTATATATGTATATGTGTGTGTGTGTGAGTGAATGAATGTAATATTCAAATGTATTTAATTGCAATCAACATGCAATTGCTTGTCTGAAATCATTACATTTCGTTTGCACAAGTATATTCTTTCAAAGTAAATTATTTTCACAATAAGTACTCTGTTTAAAAGGATGCTACAGTACAAGAGGACTTATTTTTCTACACTGGTTGGAATGTCGTCAATATCCCCATTTTTTTTCTTTTTCTAATTCTGTATGTTTCATTAAGGTTTTATACTAAAATCTCAACTTCCCAATGTGTAATGTTCTCGCAGCGTGATTGTATGTGTGTTGAGGGAATAAAATCTCACATTATTCTGATTGTGTAAACATGGAGACAGTGTATCGAGATATGACGGTATTATCTGATTTCTCATTGTGAAGCGCAGTGTTTGACTCTGTCTATGAAGACATGCCACTGATACCCAGAAAATATCCACAAATGCTTCCGCGAGACGCAACCTTTGGATTTTATACGAGTGTGTGTGTGTTTGACTCAGTGAGTGTGTGAGAGTGGCCTTTGTGCGTGTTTGCATGCATCAGTGAGACAATGATAACATTTGTGCTGTTTCTAATTAGAAGTTGGTGAAATTGGGATCATTAGTTTTTCAATTAAATGATACAGCATTCCACAAAGTCACTGCTAACCAGTTTGTAATTAATACAGAGTTGCAGAGTGTTTTTTTTTTGTTTTTTTTGTGCAGGTTTACTTAAGGTGGGAAGTAGCGAGAAGGTTCTGCAGGTGATACATGCAGCTTCATTTGGTTTGTGTGTATTTGTGTTTTAAGGTCAGGTGGTCTTCAGTTAGGTTTCTGAGGTAGTATTGCAAGGGACCAACCGATTATTGTTTGAGCCCAAACTAATTATGTGAACAAAAAGGAAAATGTGTTAAAGAATAACATGTTGAATTTAATTAATATTGATGTCTAATTGCATATTCACTTTTTTGGCAATATTATCGATTGCACAGACTCTTTTGGAAGAGAACTGAACTAAACTGGATGATGACATCACTAAATCAATGATGAACTGACTTTAACTGAAAAATATGCAAATATGAATTGTATAAAGTGCTATATAAATGAAGGTAAAGTTTTACAAACAAAATAAATAAATAAATAAATACATAAATGTTTTAAAATAAATAAATGTTTTACATGTAGCGATGTTAACAATGTCATATGATATTATATATGATATTATTATTAATAATAAAGTAGTGCACAAGTGTATGATTTCCTACATACAGTATATAATGATTATTTTAATAGCTTTGCAATACAAAAAAGTATGCAACTATACAATGTTAAGCTAATATTAATAATAATTAAAAATATATATATATTAAATGCCAACTAAAGCTAAAGTTAAGAAAATAAAATGTATCTAAATGTTATATTATATGATCTTGACTTCAACTGAAGGTGAAAAAAATATAGTAAATGTTTTACATGTAGCTATTTTGTTATCTTATGTTATCGCTATCAAAGTAAAATTAAAATGTAATTACACAACTATATGACTTACATTTATACATAATGATTATTTTAGTATAGCTAAAAATTTTATTAACTACTTATTTACTAGCATGGTATTCTGCACCATATACTGCCTAGCATACCATTTTTTAAGGTGTATATGAAATAGCATGCATATCGTAGTATATATTATAGTTTATTCTTGTCACATGATTTCATTATGGTGTCCAGCTATTCACCCAGTTAACTTGAAAATAAAAATAGCTAGAATGATATCTAGCATTGTATATACTGTAAAATGGCTTAATATGTCATATCACTTTGGTAACACTTTAGTATTGGGACCAGTTCTCACTATTAACTAGTTGCTTATTAGCATGCCTATTATTAACATATAGGCTGTTTATTAATACTAATATTCTTCATGAACATATTCTACATCCCTAATCCTACCCAATACCTAAACTTAACAACTACCTTACTAACTATTAATAAGCAGCAAATTAGGAGTTTATTGATGCAAAAGTCATAGTTAATAGTTTGTTAATAGCGAGAATTGGACTTTAAAATAAAGTGTGACCATCACTATTACTAATATCACTTGATAGAAGTAGTATATCATGATATTTCATGTATTTTCAGCATGCTATGTGCAGATTGCATCCTGCAGAAACAGTGACATATTTAAAGTTGTGTTACTGTGACTAATTCTATCTCTCTTTCTACTTCCCTATCACAGTGATTTACTGTTTAAAACAACTGTTTGCAATGGAGACTAAGTTTTACATCTGTTGTGACTGACAGGGATTGAATACAAACGTGCACACACACAAACACAATCATCCAGGCTAGCAGTGTGTGTCAGACTCTTGAACGTGTGTGTTTGTGTACGAGTGTGATAAGATCTCAATGATGTCAGGAGATTATGTTTTTAAAACCAGGACTAATTATAAGATCCCTGCACTAAGCACTGGAAAGGTATTAATTAAACCATCTCATTTATCAAAACCTTTTGGCACGGGGAGCACAACAAGGGAAAGTCAGGGAATGTGTGTGTGTGTGTGAACTGCAGACAGCACAGTTCCTCAGGCTAATCTAGCTAGCCAACACAGCTAGCTGACAAAACGGGCCTTTTTACACAGATTATCAGCGTTGAAGTAGGCGAATGGTTTAGGAAGTTTTTAGCAGCTTCTAATATCTGCAGAAAACTATGTGTTAACATCTCTTAACATTCAACTTAAAGCTTGGATAATGCAGGAGCCCCTGGATGTACACAAACTGTTTGAGCCAATCACCCAAGCCCTACATTAGCAGCACACACAGAAACATAGTCATTTTCGGAGAAGAATTGGATTGTATAAAGGCCTGTTCACATCAAGAATTATAACTATAACAACTATTAGCATTCACATATTAATGTTCTGTTTACTATAAGCATGTGCTGCAATTTAAAGTCATCTGCCACTTTAAATGCTCAAGCTCTTTACAATTTGTGTTGTGTGTGTGTAGTTGGGAAAAAAGTGCTTCCTCTGTTTTGGGAACACATTCACTATTCAAGAGTTTTCTCTCAATTAACTCCTAATTTGCTGCTTATTGACAGTAAGTAAGGCAGTTGTTGTAGTAGTTAAGTTTAGGTATTGGGTAGCTTTAAGGGATCTAAAATACTGTCATGAACTAATAAGTGCTTCATAAATATAAATAAACAGCCAATATGCTAGTAATATGCGTGCTAATTAGCAAATAGCGAATAGTGTTACCGTTGTTAGCTGTTAGCAGCATGGCAGTATTCCTTTCTTGTTCTTTTCAGAAGGGTTGAAACTTAATTGGACTTCGCTTACATTTTGTAGGCCTTCCAATAACGAATCTAGCACTCATACTTTTCTAAGCTTGAACAGTAACATACTGTTTTTAAGCTAATTTTGAACATGAATCATAAACGGTACATCAGAGCTTCACATCATATGTCTTGTATGAGTTCTGTACACAGCGAGTCTCATTAATGAGCTGCTTGAGTTATTCTGCCTTCATTTCAAAATGCATAAATTCATGCTTTTCATATTCTGCGCTGGAATCCCATTACGCTGTGACTCTAATATTTCGGGTATTAAGCTCAGTGACTCTGCGCGGTAATAGCTGAGAGAGGGGCCGTGCGCGTCATCGCTTTGCGTTACGGACGATATTAATCAGACTCTCCCCGAAGAAAAGACGAGTCGAGAAGAGAGAGAAGCAAGAAAGAGAAACATCAGAAAACCAATTCAGCGAACAAAGGCCCATGTGTTCCCCGGTGGCCCGGGATCGAAGAGCAAATGAAAGAGGGGAACGAGAGACAGAAAATGAAAGAATGGAGGTTTTATCAAGGTGTTGGGTGGAAAGACTTGGAGGGGTGAGGTGGAGCCATTGTGGCGCTTTGACTGAATGAGGAAACCCCGTCATTCAGGTCAATTCATTTGGAATCTTTTTTTCTCTTTATCAGGTGGTTTTGGGAATAATTGAGATAGTGGGTAGAGGGCATTGTGTCAAGGGGTGTTCCTACTCACTAGCTCTGTGCCTGACGCCGCCACGCAGGTAATTTGTCTAGTGTGCGTCGAAGCAGGACAGAAAATCGAGCATAAAAGGGGGTCAATTGGTAATGTTTTATTGAGGCATCATTAATTCCTAATCCTTTCTAGTACCTTAAAACATGTTGATGGGTCATTCTTCATTTGCTGTGGCAGGTAGACATCAACTTTAAATACCAATAAATTGTTCACATTTTGTCTTTTTATGTGAAGCTATTTGTGTGGCGTATTTACTTCAAAAGGCATATTTTACAAAGTTTGAGAGATATTATTTGACAAAATCTGCATGTAATGAGAGAAACATGATGCAGTGTAACTAAAATTAGATTTTTGTCATTCCTCTATAAAAAAAAAGGAATGAGAATTTGCACTACTTTCTGATGTTTTCTTCAAGGAGTTTTCTCCTGTATAGGTATATATATATATATATATATATATATATATATATATACATAAGTGTTGCATTTATAATTTTGTGTATATATATATATATATATATATATATATATTGTAATACTTTAGTATAGGAACCAATTCTCACTATTAGCTAGTTACTTATTAGCATGCCAATTATTAAAATTTTGGCTGTTTATTAGTACATAAAGTGCATATTCTACATCCTAATCCTACCCAATACCTAAACTTAACAACTGCCTTTCTATTAATAAACAGCAAATTAGGAGTTTGAGGCAAAAAAAATCGTAGTTAATGGTGAGAACTGGACCTTAAAATAAAGTGACCAAAAAAAAAAACTAAATATATTTGATCATTTTTTATAGATTTTATAAAATGTTATTATTATTATTATTATTTGATTTCTCGATTATTTATACTCTAAATAATTTAAATAACTAAAAATAACTGTCTGCTTACATTTTAAAACTGAGCCTTGATTTGCTTTGAACACAATATATAAACATATGAAGCAAGGTTAATTTCACAATTCAAAACTAGCCTGATGTAATAGTACTACAAAATAGTAATGCAGAATAAAGGTCTGCTTTTCAAAAACAGTGGCAGAGAATGCTGGGATAGACGAGGGTAGAAATGAGCTCAGAACTAGGGTTATACGACTCTCGTGTCTCTTCTCCAAGTAATCTGAGGAAGAAATGGAGAGGGAGATCTTACGATCTATGTTTCATTAATTTAGCATTTTTATCGTTGTGCTCATCTGTCGTGTTGCGTAAATGTTGCGATCATGGGAGATCAAACTTGGATTAGGTTCTGAAAAAAGCCAGAGTGCATGCAGATCACAGGAATGTGTGTGTTTGTGCACGAGAGAACGTTTATCAACATCCTATGTAGCTAAAAACATTCATGCTAATCTGATGAAAGAAGGCTGATTATGCTAAAATTGATATGCTAACGTTTACACACATCACTCAATCTGCCCCTCAAGTTTCCGCCTTAACATCTTACACCAACACACTTGATGGGAAAACAAGCAATTTTATGACTAATAATTTTTGTAGCTATAGGCCCAACAAGTTCTCCGCTAAATGCACGCTGGTTTACTGACAATTGTGTGTGCGTGTGACTGGTTTTCCAAGTCATATTTATTTTTCAGTCTCTGCAATTCTCTGTAAATTACAATGAAATGTACACCACCTCCAGCAATCCCTCTGCTTCGTTTTCAAATGCTTTCTCTTTTCCAAATTAAAATATATATTTATATAACGCTATCCACACCTCATATGTTTTAAAAAGCTTCCAATTCATGCTGTCGATAATGCAGAAAGATTCTGCTTAATTAAACTTGTATAGGCAGAGCGAAGTTTAAAGAGAGAGGCGAAATTCACTCATGTCATGCTAGGAAAATGTGCAAATTATCAAATACAAATTAATTAATGTTTTGAGCCCATGTTCGGAGCAATGAATTGCATTTAGGAAATTAAAAAGATAGGAGCTGCTCAGCCGTGCTACACTAGTGTGTAATTTATTACTGCTAAGTTCAAAAAGCAAAATAAAACCATGTCACAAACACAGACCGTAATGTTAGAATGATTTTTATAATAGCTATACCCTAAAACACTCATCTCTGCTGAGTTTTAATTAAAATTAAGATGGAAATATGCATGTGTAAGATGATATACAGCACTCTTTGACATCTGAGGGCGAATGACCCTACTCTCCTCTTCTTCTCCTTCTTTCAGCAAATTTACAATTATTCAAATGCTCGTTTCTTAAATTATTTTTAATTTAAAACATATTCCATAGTTTTACACTCCATTCGTTTTTAAAATAGCAAAATGTCAGCTTTGAAAGTAGTCAGATATGATAAACAAGTTTGTTTGTTTTTTAATTAATATTATTATTTGTATTAGCCCAAATGTATTGTTTGTTTGTTTTATTTATTTATTTGTTTGTCATTTAAATTTTACTCAATATTTTACTCAATGCATCAATATTTAAAACCACTTTCTTTAGAGCATAAATCAATTTATGTAAAAAAAAAAATGTTTTGCAATTAGCTATCATAACTTTAGTGTTTACAATTTTGCATTACAATAACTTTACCAGATTTGATTTTAAAACTCAAATATCCATGTTGTTGAACACATTTCAAATTCAAGACTAAACTTAAAACTTTAAATTATGAAATGAAAGGGCAGCATGGACACTTTTTAAAATTGAAACTCAGTTTCATATTTATTAAAGTGAACATGAAAAAAATACACATGCACCTTGTCAACACTGTCATATATTTATGATAACATTTCTGAAAATATCAGTCAACGAAAGTGTTGAAAATGTATCTACAATAATCTAGAAAGTTGTTTAATTTAAGGTAATATAAATTATTAGATTATTATTTACAAATAAGTAGTATTTGTTTTATTTTGTTGTTTTATTTTTATTTATTTGTTCTTATATTTTCGATACAGCTGATGCAAATGCAAACTTCATTACCTAAACTGTAAATAACTTATTTTAGATAATTATTGTATTATTATTAGATAATTGATGTCATATTAAGTAGATCATGCTTGTAGCATGCAATACAAAAGATATATATAATAATCGTCAAACATTCCAGGTTGTTTCCTCTCAACGATGGCCTTGTTTTTACTGCAATGAAGGGCACTTTCAGAAACACTGAGTGCTTTAATCAAAGAGGACAAAGCCAGCTTAAGGGTCATCACATTTTGACCCTTGACCTGACAGGGACCCCTGCCCCTTGTTCGGTCCCTCAAGGGTCAGTTTGTCTTGAACAAAGCCTATATAAACACTAGGCTGTCAGTCACTTAGCATACTAATGCAGCTCAGTGGTCTGGATGGATAAGATTTTGACTTCTCTGAGGACACACCAACCTCATAGTCAACTGCAGCGGCCTCAGGGACTCTTATTTAAGAGAGCTGTCACTAGATCAGCATTGTCGTGTGTTCAAACACATATCAAAATGGACATGGAGAAACCTGATCTGAGATCAGCTTTCATACTGTTGTACTGAGAGGGAATGCAGGCCCACAGTCGGAGAAGCACCTGGATGGGTCAGCGTGAGGTAAAATGAGGCAGCTATGTGTTAGTAATGGGGGCGCGTGCCCTTTGCCAATGACCTGAGACTAGATTTGCATTTCCTCTCACAATAGGGAAGAGGCAGATGTAGAAAAGGTTGGTGTCAGGTGTCATGCAGAAAAGTTTGTTTGTGTCTCTGACTTGATACGTTAGTCGAAAATATTAACTAGCAATTTTTGCAATTAAACGAATGTAAAAATCACATTGATATATATTGCGCAATATGTTCATTTTCGTTTACATATCTCAATGCCTGTTTATACCAAGTCTGATCTAACTGAATAACAAGAAAATATTAAATGTTTGGTGTATCAAAACTACACACAACAAGTCAAAAAGCAACAAACAAACAGCACACCATCACAGGATGACATGTTTAATGTTTTGTAATTTGTTCTGTTGTCAATTGCTAAATTGTTGTATGATTTGAACCTAAAACTTGACTCGGTGTGCACAGACATTAAGTGTTTCCATTATTAAAGTATTATGCCTTTATTTGTATTTTCATACTATCACACGTTTGTTCTGTTATTGAACTTTTATATTCAAGTTTTTCTTGAACCTTTTCCACTTTAATGTCCCAGAGTTTGATATGAAACAGGTTTTAGTTTTTAAAGATGTTCACATTAAAAAGTTTTCAACATTATTCTTCTATTATTACATTTTTTTTTTTTTGCTACTTTGGATAAGCTTTACCCTTGCCTAAGACCTGAAATTTCAGTCTTAAACTATGAAATTCAAAGTGTAAGTAAATAAATAAATAAATTTAAAGAGAGAGTAAAATAAAAGAAACCCTTTCAGTATGTACGTGAAAAAATTACATTTAAATAAAAAACAATTATTTTTATCGTGTCATTTTCAGGTGTGATTTTATGCAAAAAAATGTTTATATAATATATGTACTGTATTATATAAAATACATTTTATAACGAAAAACAAAAAAAACATTGTTAATAGACAAAATAAATAAAGTGCAATTAACAGCTTATTTTCTAAATGCCCACAGGGCCAAACATAGCCATAAATGTCGATCAAATACATAACGCAATTCATAAATACATACATAATCAACACAGTCTTTTAGTACGAAAGCTATGGACATCACAGTATGATACTCTGTATTCAATGACAAGGTTAAGATGCAGTATCTCATTTTAAAATTCTGTGCAAAATGAGCCTAAAGAGATCATTCTTTTCTTGTCCCAACGTACTCTCGGTTCTTTTTAAACACTGACGTACAATGCGTTAAACTCATTTTCATTTATCCCCTTTTTCATCGTTTCTCCTTTACTCTCCCTCACTTTCTCTTCACCCGCACTTGACAACTTCAACGGAATGGTACATCCGTGACTCACCGCGAGTCCACATCCACCATTGTTCATTGTGAATGAACGTCCGTCAGAGGAGAAAAGAAAAGGCTGTGTGGTGAGGATTGGACGAACCGCGAGTTAATTAAGAGTGTGAGAGAAACAGAGGGAGCCGTACACCTCCGTTAAAAAGACGACACACTCAGATGAGAGGATAACGCATTAATTACTTCTCTCATTGCTACAATGGAGTCTGAGAGTTGAGAGAAGGTCATGGAGTCTTTGGCGTGGAGCACAGCTTTATTACAAGAAAAAGACTAAATGAATGGAGGGTGGAATGGAAACTGGGAGACAGATACAAAGGTGATGAGAACGAGAAACTATGAAATTAAACCTGCGCCAATTAAAGCATTAGCCCCACAACAACAAAGCAAGTCTGTGTGCATTTTTCTAACCTAAAATCCAAAGTGTCTTTAAGTATTTACTTAAGAGTAAGCTAAATCGGCAACACTTTAGTATTGGGACCAGTTCTCACTATTAAGTAGTTGCTTATTAGCATGCCTATTATTAACATATTGACTGTTTATTAGTACTTATAGTCTTCATGAACATAGTCTACATCCCTAATCATACCAAACACCTAAACCTAACAACTACCTTACTAACTATTAATAAGCAGCAAATTAGGACTTTATTGAGGCAGAAGTCATAGTTAATGGTTTGTTAATAGCAAGAATTGGATCTTAAAATAAAGTGTGACTGCTAAGTCTGATGAAGGCACTAATGTTTTATTTACTTTAAAATTGCAAAAAGTAACATTTTAGGCTAGGACTTTAGGCCAGGCAGGTTACTTTTAGTTTTGTGGACTCGTGCTTTGCATTACAACTGCAATTCTGTACCAGGTGGGCTATCGAGCAAGTTTACTATGTCAGAAAAGCTATACATATGGAGCTGTTTTTGTAATGCAAACATCAAAATATATAATAAGCCCCATAATCGTACAGTAATTTGTGTGAATAAAAGTTGATGTTTTACTGCCACAAGTGTTCATTTCGGCTGGAAACGGCAGTGAATTGTATGTATAGGTATGATTTGGAGTCTTTCAAAAAGTAAAGTAGTGGCCTGTTTTTGTAATGAGCATATGTTTTATGTATGCTGTGCAGTTGCGAGAGTGTTCCAGGTTGTTGCTAGCAGGTTTGTGGTCAAAAATCCAAAAGGCAAAAGTCCAGTTGTAATAGTAATAGCACAAATGGTGCAAATAGGGTTTGCCATAAGCTTAAGACCAATAATAATCAGCTTATTTAAAAAAAGTCAATGAGAAGCAGCCCTTTATTTATTTATTTTTCCATGGCACGTTGTATATTTCTTCTACGTGTAGTTGCTTTTGTACAAAAATCAAGACAATATGCAAACCGATGGAGTCTCTACTGTTTTCCCTTCACACTTCTTCCACAGGTCCCGTGAGAGAGGAGCGGGCGGCCGTGAGCCGCGTACAATTACGTAGTGGCGATGAGGCCATCCGAGAGGCAGGAGAGGGGGAATACGGCGAGATAATTAACACCGATATCCAACGCAAGACCAACGCAGGCGAAAGGTGGGCTCAGAGATAAAGCGCTCATCAGAACGCGAAACCGCCCCGTGTGCAGATAGTTCCTGGGTAAATAAACGAGACGGAGTGAAAGGGAAGGAGGAAGAGCCAAGGTTAACACAGTTTGAAATAAGGTTACGCCTCCATCAAAGAGCATTCAGATGACATTAAAAATGGGGAGGTGGGGGGCAAGCTATTTTCCAGATCATGTTAACTTAATGACCTTGCAGTCGCCTCAGTGATTTGAACACCACAGCAAAGAATAGGCCTTTTTTTTACTAACAACTTCTGTCATTCTTTCTACTGCAGTCATTCAAGGCTTTTCTGAAGAGCTGAAAAGTTTTGTAATCATGTCCCCACCTATTTGTTTTCTTAATACACATTTCTGGTCTCATTGCATTTTCTCTGCGAGCAAATTGTCTTTGTAATCAAATGTAATGTATCCGCTTCTGAAACAACTTTCCTTTGGGGATGAGATCACCAAGCAGTTTTGTTAAAATACTAAATAACACATTAATAATACAACTTTTGTCTATCAAAAAAGTAATTTGGTGCAATCAGTAAAGTCATGTGGTACAACCAACATGCAAAAACATACAGGAATACACCAAACAGAAAGTCATTGTAAAAAAAAAAAGAACAACAACATCAACAAAAATGTCTTTCTAATCATATCTTCAATTCTGAGATAACTTTCCTCTTGGTTGACATCATGTTTTGTTAAAATACTAAATAAAACACTAATAATAAAGCTTTTGTCTGCCAAAAAGTCATTTGGTGCAACCGATCCAGTCACATGATGCAACCAACATGCACAAAAATACAGGAATACACCAAACCAAATAAACAACCAAACAAGAAGTCATAGTAACGACTCTAAAAGACCCAGAAGACACCATTACATTTTACAGCTTGCAAGATGTCATGGGGTACAACCACCCCAAAAGAAGTCAGTACTATTACCATTTTTTAAAACATTTAACAACACTTTACTTAATGCCTTTATGTATAATGCATTATAAAAGTAGTTTTAATGCATTAACTATGCCTTCTAATGCACCTTATAATGCACTGTAGTTACAATTATTCATTAAAAATGTACAGTTAATATATTATAACACTTAGCAATTAATTGTTACACTATGCATTTTAAATTAGGTTATAATTATTTCCGACAAGATATAATGTATTGCAATGCACATTAGGAATAATTATAATGCATTATACCCTTTAATAACACTTTATAATGCATTACAGATAAAGGCTTTAAGTAAAGTCTTACCAAAAATGTTGATGGTTACACCATTACCGTTAATACAATTTAATTGAATATGCTATTTATCCGTAATTTACATTATGGGTTGTGAATGTCGCTTCATTGACGCAAATAACACATTTACAGCATTTACCATATTATGTGGGTGGGTATGAGCAAATGCTAGTGCCTTTCAGCAGGTAATCAACTAAGAGGCCTTGACATCGATCTTCTAAGGTAAGAGGTCAGTGACGCAAACATTGACGCAAACAAGTGGCAAGCATTTAGTTTTGATGATGAAGATTACCCATCATCCCTTTCTCCTTCTGTTCGTGTGGGGGCCCAAGATACAAAGCTGAGATACTCTTGGGTTTGGAGATAAAGATGGCTTCTACACCACATCCCACACAGACCTGGCACAGGGGAGATGGTTCAGATGCATTGGAACCAAAATGGAGGAAGCAATCTTATCATACTGACGCAGAGATTAAACATTTCAACGCACCTCCATTTTGAAGGCAATGTTGGCTCCCTCCTCGCCTGGGCGGACATGGAGATTGGTGTGGCACGGTTATTATTGATTCTGCAGTGCGCAGCATTACGATAAGAAGGTTAACTACACCTAAGCACCCCGACAACCATTTCCACTTCGATGTTTAGCATTTGTGTATAGAAACTTGATATTGTTAAGATGTAGATTTTCGATAGCAACCATCATCCTTCCTCGCATCCTGTTAGAGTGTGCATTCGGGGATTTTGCCGATCGATGTTTTCGTGACACGCAAATTCTGGTTTCCTAATACGTCAACATGTGCGTACTTTCTTGCTAGGGACGCACTGAGTAGGTCTTTACATGTATCTTTGTGTGTCTGGTGAAGA
This sequence comes from Sinocyclocheilus grahami, assembly GCF_001515645.1. Taxonomy (NCBI): domain Eukaryota; kingdom Metazoa; phylum Chordata; class Actinopteri; order Cypriniformes; family Cyprinidae; genus Sinocyclocheilus; species Sinocyclocheilus grahami. The sequence goes on from NW_015505405.1 coordinate 1,320,639, forward strand.
TTTTGGCCTCCTTTGGTGAGAATGTTTTGGTTTGTGTGTTTGTGTGCAAGTGAAGTCTGGCAGAAGCGTCTTTATCTAAGATGCTCCATTTGATACCCATCAGGCAGGCCGTTCCACCAGCTCACATTCCTCCAGTTTGTCTTCTCGAGTGTGTGTCTGTGCGCGAGTGTGTGTCTGCTTGACCTGTGGCTTGATATCAGATATGTCTCTCTCTCTCTTGCACACTGGAGTTTTCTCTTATCACCTTCTCAGTAGCTTTCCTCTTTTTCTCCAGAAGAGTAAAAAACAAACATAAAGCTGTCAACCCAAATGCACACTCTCAGACAGCTGATGAACCTTCGCAAACAGCTGAGAAGATTTAAACGAGGTTGAATCAACTACATTTTGTGTCTTTGGGAGTGGCTTAGTTTTGTTAATAAGGTGACTAGATGTTATAATGTGCAGTAGTCCAGTATCAGCGAGTGTAATTAATTTTTTTTCAATTCAAATTCAGCTTTACTTAGCATTGAGATATTCAAACGTTAAATTATGAATCTTAGCTAGAAAACATGCTATTTTTATTTTTTTGTTAATGAAAATGAGGTACAGATTTCTGTTTAGTAGGTTAAACTGTTCTTTGTTAGGTCTAATTGAATTTTTTTTTCTTAATACTGTAATAATTTGTGTGTGTGTATATGTATGCGTGTATGTTTGCGTGCATGTGTGTGTGTGTGTGTGTGTGTGTGTGTATGTATGTATGTTTGCATGTATGTATCTATGTATGTATGTATGTATGTGTGTGTGTATGTATGTTTGTATGCTTGCATGTATTTATGTATGTTTGCGCGCGGGCGTGTGTGTGTGTGTGTGTATGTATGTATGTGTGTATGTATGTATGTTTGTATGCTTGCATGCATGTATGTATGTATGTACTGTCGAAGCATTCATGAAACACGAACAGAACAAATTTGTGGACAATATTTGCAAAAGTATTTTTATGGACAAAAAACTTTTTTAATGTTTTTATTAAAAAAATATATTTACATTTTTTTTAAATGTTTGTACGTATAAGTTTATACATATTCATAGTATGTCCTTAATGTTTATTTTCATTTATAGAATAGTCACTATCTATTAACACTTGTAAATATATGTAAATATTTCATAAAACATAATACATGTCATATTAAAATATTTAAGTTGGACCTTACTGTCACTCAAATGATAGAAGAGCATGACGCTAACAATGATTCAACTGATTAAGGGAATGCATGAACATAAAATTTACTTATTGAATATAATGCAAGTGGCTTTTGATAAAATCCGCCAAATGCATGTTTAAATCTAAATCTATTTTCAAGGACGAGGCCTGTTGAATCAGAATAAATATGGTGTCTTTGCTTCAGATAAGATTTCTATGGTCTACAGTTTTGCCTATTAAGTAATCAAAAAACATATTTAGTTTTAATTTCCTTGAATTTTTTTGTCAGTTGTTTCAACTGAAGTTACAAAATCCTTCAATCTCTATCCCCCAAAAAAAATAAAGTTTAAATTTTACGGCACGCCTACTTCAAAACCACTTCACAACTCCAAAGCGAACCGGAGAGTTTGCCTTGCTCTGCCGCATTTCATTTCTCAGTCAAGATCAATTTGGCCCAGAATGTATTCATATCCGATAAAAACAAATTAATTTATCAAACTGTCCTAAAATAAATGTGGTTGTCATGGTGGCGGTGACGAGCTTTGGCGAGCGGTGATGTGGGATTTATTAAAAGCAGAGTCGGTGTCCCCACGCTTCCTCGCCTGCATTCATCTTACTGACGCAGGCATTATGACTGAGATGATAACTCTCCTGGCTTTATTGCGCTTTCCTGCAGTGTGTTGCGCTGTGGGCAGCGGTGTACCGACCAGGTGTGCCGAACTCAAAAGTAATAATGTCTTTGTTCCTAGATATGTAAATTCATTTATTTCAGGCCGCGTGGTGATTAATCATCACGACCAATGTGTCCTTTCAGAGATGGATCCATTTAGATTAAAATGATTATTCATAGAAAATAAGAGGATGATAAAATATGGATTGAACTTATATCTGCTCAAACGCAGAAGGGTTTGGATGACATAGATGGAGTTTGACATTGATCCAGTAGGTTTTCTTCACGAATGATCATCGTTACTAGTCTGTTGACCTTCTTGTTAAACATTAATGTGACGCCGGATATTAATCTCAAAAAGAAATATTGCACCAGTTAAGAGCAATGTCTCAGTGCTAACAGAAAGCATATTTGCGTAAGTTAGTATTGGTAAGAGAATAGAAAATGAATTACTGTCATGTACTCTCTCGTTCCAAACATGACTGGAACACAGAAAAAAAGTAGACGTTTTTATAAATGTTCATGCTGCTCTTTTCCCTACAGTGAAAACTCTAAAAGTGGGATAAAGCACCATAAAAGCATACTAAATTTGATAAAAATTGAAATTATTTACTGAAACGGTTATCTTCCCCTCCTTTATAATATCTAGATCTCATTCACAATAATACACAGTCAGTCATAACATGCCACTCTCAATCTTGACAACAGTGTCTGGCGTCAGGTTTTCATACGTATTTACATACCAATTTTAGGATTAATGCTAAAAAATGCTGTACTGAAACAAAGATGCAAGTAAAATATTCAAAAAACAAAACAAAAACACTGAATAAATTCCTAATGCATGTCTAAACAGTCATGTGACAGTCTCAACAAATCATATGACTGATTAATTTGGTTATATAAGAAAAGAAAACATGTTGCTCTGGTCTTTCTGTAATAAATACAAGGTCATCTAAATGACTGGCTATTGTTGCCTTCTAGAACTGTCTGTCTCACCGACTTACAACAGCCTCAGTGGCTATAACTTTAATTTCCATTTTATTTGGCACTAATGTGCTCCAGAAGGGACCATTTTGTTACCTTGAACATGGGATAGAAAATCAGTTTTGGGATTTTCAGCAGGAATTCCGTTTGCAACTTGGATTGAAATATACAGTAGATCATTTTTATAAGGGTGAGTAATGAGGTGAGTAAATGATGACATTTTTATTTTGGGGTGAGCTATTCATTTTAAAGAACATTGTGAGGCTCTGAAGTGTGTTTGGATATGTTCCTGTAGTTTTTTTATTTATTTAGATTTTTACCCAAACATTAATATAGTTACATTCCAATAGAGGTTGTCTGTCTTTGTTGAAAACTTGAAGTGCGTGTGTGTGTTGTGTGTGTCGGATCAGATCAACGTTATACTCGGAAACATGGGTAGTGCTTCTGTGTGTGTATATGTGATTTGTTTCCCTTTAACACAACCGGATATCAGGCCCAGATGTGGAAGGGACTAAATTGAAAATCGCCGATGGGCACCTACACTTCCATCGCAGTGGTTTTTGTGTGTGTGTGTGTGTGTGCACGCACAAGTATGTTTACCTTTCAAGGATGTCAGCAAATAAATCAAATTTCCCATAATTTCTTTGTAAGCAGATACAAAGATAAAAGAGCACACATGCACATTCGCTGACCCTACAGTAATAACAAATTTTCACCTGTACTAACAGCATAAACCGACCTGACACTGTAAAAAAAAAAAAAAAATATATATATATATAGTGCACTTTCATGACTGTTTCTTAGCACGTTTACTGTAAGTATACATTTACAAAGTACATTTTGTAATAAAGTACATTTTAAATCATCATAATTCAATAATTTTTTGTTATGCTTTGAAGCACACTTATTTTAGTAAGTGTGGACTAACATGCTAACACAGTGCACTTGATTACAATTTTAACTGTAGTGGTATTCAGTATTTCATTTAAATTATTTTAACTAAATTGCTTGGAAATAAAGTGCAACTTCATATTGGCAAATATATTTAAATAGGTGACATGCAATTTTTCATTTTTTAGTTTTAGTTTACCGTAAATCACTGAGTATATTTAACGGTACAATTTAACCATATTACTAAAACAGTAGAATCATGAAATTACAAATACATACTTGATTGAGTCAAAAAGTATTCTAAAGTTATTCTAAATGTATTTAATATACATTTAAATTTGAATCCATTGTCATGTAATTGCAATTTACATGCGTTTAAGTGTACTAAAACATTACACTCAGTTCACACTCAAGTGTATTCTTTTGAAGTATATTATTTGTAATAAGTAATCGACATCTGGCGTTGTAAACGTGCAAGTGTGTGTGTAACTGTGTGAGAAAGGTTTCAGTTGTACATGTAGTCAATGCTAATATAATGTGTGTGTGTGTAGGAGTGCATGTTGAAGGTGGGGGAAGGAAAATGTGTTAAAAGTGCAAGATCTTCTGATCTTTAGTAATTATAAGAGGCAATGAGTTTAATTAACGCAAAATCATCCTCTTTCATTTATTTCCGACCCTTTTGTTTCACTGTCCTCTGAGATGCCCATCCATACCCCTTTTCGTTTCTGTTCTCGCGTGTTTTTAATGTTAAACTGAAATGAGTACGATTGTTATCTATGGCCTAATTGCGAGCTAATTATGAGTGGGAATTATCACGTGGCTCAAGCAAAGGCGGCAAGTCCAGAAGTGAAAAACATGTGTAGTTTTGTGAAGTTTATGCGTGAATGTGTGCATCTTTGAGTAGGTGAAAGAGAGAATAGCACATGCAAAAAGCTAGAAGCTAATGCTAACACGTAAACGGAAATGCTAGTTATGTGTCAGAATGCGATTTCGAACGCAGTGGAAGTATGTATTCTTTTTGCTGTCGCATGGGATGCTGTAGTGTCCATGCTGGTAGCATCAGATAGTACTACGATGATATTTTGATGTTTGTCATGATACTGTATGATTATCATATGCATGTACAATGGTGCTCCAAAAAGGTATAAAGAATACCATGAAACCATTGCGGTACTGTGAAAATAAACATGGTAATGAAATGATATTAAGGCTTAAGCAAATTAAGAATCTGGTTTCACATATTTAACTGGTGTATATATTTTACAAATGATTCTGTGTAACATTGTAAAAATGCAGGCAATTTGTACACTTGTACAGATTGTACAGATCTCACTTAGAATGTGTCCTGGGCACATTTTTACCTGGAATTAAAAGGCTAATAAACAAAAAAATTTTTATATTTTGCATAAATTAAAGTGAGCCTGTTTTAGGACCATTATTATTATTATTATTAATATATTTATTTTAATGATGATGATTAAAATAGTTTTGATTGTTTATTTATTGCATAACACTTTTTGGTGTGGCTCTTTTCACAAACAAAATTATTATTTTTTTTACTTATTTAGTCACTTGCATAACACTTTTTGCACCTTTTTTTCCATACCAATTAAGCAATTACCTTCTCATTTTTTGCCAATTGCCTATTTTTGTTGTAAAATTATCATTACACTACAAATTGCCACAAATGATCAAGTATTTGATAATATATTGCAAAAAAGAGCACACTATATATTACTATATATTGTTATTAGTGTGCATTACAGTAGCGGGAATGATAATGCGAAATGCATTAATGTCATTACAATAATGCCACAATGCAAAATAATCATAATGGTTCAGTAAAAAGTAGGCTTGATTTTCTTTAAAATATCTAATTTCTTTCTTTCAATTTCTGGGTGCGACATTTGACCCGGACATCATCATCACCTTTTTTTTGGGGGGGTGGGGGGTTCTATTATGCACAATGTACAGTGTGTTGCAATCAGTTGCAGTGTATTCAGATTGCAAGGTCAGATTTGGGTGAGTTCCTCTTTTAGTGTGTGTGTGTATGCATTTGTCCCTCTGTTTTTCCACAGTGGGTTGGAAACAGGAGTTTCAGTCGTTTACTTTCCAACTATACTTTCTCTTTCTGTTGCTTCCTCTCTTCTCTCTCTCTCTGCCATTCTCACCCCTCTTTGTCCTTTTCACTCTAAATTTCCCCTCGTTGTCTGGAGGCGTGCATGTGGAGACAGGTCTTTGGTAACGGTTACATAAAAGCCTCAGGTCGGCAGCGCTTTTTCGGCGTGTGACAGCAGTTGCAGCACGTTATATATCTGACAGGTGCACAGCAGGTGAGAGTCGCCGTGGAAAGAGTGTAACCAGGGGGCGGACCGGAAGTTTAAGGATGACCACAGCTCCTGGCTAGGAGCAGACAGGGCTAAACCACATGCGTTTGAGGACGTGTTTTTTGTGGGAGGCCCAGACTTGCTTTATGTGCTGGACAGACCAAACCACACCCAGCACTACTGCACCGTCTGTGGGCAGAGCTCTGTGCCTAAACCCCCCAGACTCAGTGCGGTGGAACAGTGGTACAACCGACTGTATGTGCATATGTGCTTTTATCAGAGCCTCACCTCTTGTAGCAGTTGCAAAAACACCCACACATGACTTTTTAACACCTGCTCAAGTATTTTTTTTCCTTTCTGTTGTTAGTATATTAACCTGATATCGCTATAAATTGTCTTAAATATATACAATATATATTGTTCCAGTTTCTGATGCTGATTGGTCAATGTTTTTTTTTAATATGGCCATACAACAATATTAAGCTGTGACTACATTTACAATATAAGGTGGCTTATATCAAAGTCCAATCCATGTCCACCAGCTATTTCTATCCATGTTGGTTTCATATTTTAGTAGTGCAACCATCAGACGCCTTGAATAAGTGTGCATGTTTTTTAGAAAAGACAAATGTTTTTCATACTTGATCAATGAGCCATGAAAACTTATTGCACTTGTACCTGTGGAACAGTATTAAAGGATAAGTCCACTTCCAGAATTTAAAAAAAATCCTGATAATTTACTCAGCCCCATTAAGAAATTAAGTTTTTTGAGGAAAACATTCCAGGATTTTGGCCATATAGTGGACTTCAATGGTGGCCACGATTCAAGGTCCAAAATGTAGTTTCAATGCTGCTTCAAAAGGCTCTTCACGATCTCAGCCGAGGAATAAGAGTCTTATCTAGCAAAATGATCAGTAATTTTCTAAATATATATATATATATATGTGAACACGGCAATCGCGCCCGGATCCGCACCAAAACAATCGATCCGAGATCGCCTGAACGAGGTGGTCTCGGCTCGATTGAAAACTAACTCTGGAGCGGTTCGGTTGTAGTGAGAAAGCGATCCGATCTAACGGACCAACGAACCAGGCTATATCACAATGTATAATGGGTAATTATGTAAGTTCCGTGAAAAACATTAGCTTTGTTGTTTTGCTAATACTTCAAAATGAACCATGTGAATGTCTGTGGGTGAGCACGTCTTTGCCATTCAAAATCAAAGAGCACCTTTTCATTTTATAATGCCGTCTTATTGCTCTTCTTCCTAGTACACTCTAAAAAATGCTGGGTTGTTTCAACCCAATGTTGGGTCAAATATGGACTAACCCAACTGTTGGGTTAAAAAGTCAATTTAAAAATGTAACCAAACTTTAACACAACAGTTGTGTTAGTCCATATTTTACCCAACATTGGGTTGAAACAACCCAGCATTTTTTAGAGTGTATGTGCATTTAAAAAAAATTTTCCCGATGAATCCTGGACTCCTGCTCAAAGTGATAAATTAATATAATGACATCACAAAAAACAACAATAAGCCCGCAAAGCTGTTGTCATTCCATCCTGATGGATGACCGCCGTGATAGCTAAGTGGAATCCCGGAAAATAAACCGTGAAACTTTGACCAATGAGAGAACAGTTTACTCGCACGTGACTTGTATTAACAAATTTGGTCCGTTTAGAAACATTGCCGTGTGAAAGCGAGCCGCACCAAGAATAAAAAGCAACATTGTAATAATTTTAATCCCTGTTTCGGAACAAAGCAATCGATCTACAGGTGTGAAAGCACCCTAAAGCTCTTTGAAGTGGCATTGAAACTGCATTTTTGACCTTGAAATCGTTGGAGTCCACTATCTGGACAAAAGTTCTGGAATTTAAGACACTAAAGGTTTACCGACCTTGTGTGGTAGGACAATGTATTGAGGCAAACACCAGAAGAATGATATCTTGGGTTCCTGATCACCTGTGTGAAGATTCCATACACTTTGTTTAGGGACTCAATATTAATTTCTGTTCAGTTGCACCACATAACATTTTACAATTTGTGTTAAAGTAAACTTGCCTTGTCATACAGTGGGGAAAATATTTATTTGATCCACTGCTGATTTTGTAAGTTTGCCCACTTACACAAAAATGAGGGTCTGTAATTTTTTATGGTAGGTTTATTTTAATGTATAGAGACAGAATAGTAACCAAAAAACACATTATGTAAAGGTTATAACTTGATTTGCACTTCAGTGAGTGAAATAAGTATTTGATCCCCAAGCAAAACATGACTTAGTACTTGGTGGAGAAACCCTTGTTGGCAAGCACAGAGGGAATACGTTTTTTTGTAGTTGGTCACTAGGTTTGCACACATCTCAGGAGGGATTTTGGTCCACTCCTCTTTACAGATCTTCTCTAAATCCTTAAGGTTTCTCGGCTGTTGTTTGGCAACTCGAAGTTTCAGCTCCCTCCACAGATTTTCTATAGGATTGAGGTCTGGAGACTGGCTAGGCCCCTCCATGACCTTAATGTGCTTCTTCTTGAGCAACTCCTTCGTTGCCTTGGCAGTATGTTTTGGGTCATTGTAATCCTTGAAGACTTATCCATGACCCATCTTCAGTGTTCTTGCTGAGGGAAGGAGGTTCTCATCCAAGATTTTACAGTACATGGCC
>NW_015505405.1:1337410-1346741 GCF_001515645.1 Sinocyclocheilus grahami
TCTGTATTTTTTATGGTAGGTTTATTTTAATGTATAGAGACAGAATAGTAACCAAAAAACACATTATGTAAAGGTTATAACTTGATTTGCACTTCAGTGAGTGAAATAAGTATTTGATCCCCAAGCAAAACATGACTTAGTACTTGGTGGAGAAACCCTTGTTGGCAAGCACAGAGGGAATACGTTTTTTTGTAGTTGGTCACTAGGTTTGCACACATCTCAGGAGGGATTTTGGTCCACTCCTCTTTACAGATCTTCTCTAAATCCTTAAGGTTTCTCGGCTGTTGTTTGGCAACTCGAAGTTTCAGCTCCCTCCACAGATTTTCTATAGGATTGAGGTCTGGAGACTGGCTAGGCCCCTCCATGACCTTAATGTGCTTCTTCTTGAGCAACTCCTTCGTTGCCTTGGCAGTATGTTTTGGGTCATTGTAATCCTTGAAGACTTATCCATGACCCATCTTCAGTGTTCTTGCTGAGGGAAGAAGGTTCTCATCCAAGATTTTACAGTACATGGCCCCGTCCATTTGCCCCTCAATGCGGTGAAGTCATCCTGTACCCTTTGCAGAAAAACAGCCCCAAAGCATAATGTTTGCTTGACTGTAGGGATGGTGTTTTTGGGGTCATAGTCAGCATTTCTCTCCCTCCAAACACGGCGAGTTGAGTTAATGCCAAAGAGCTCAATTTTGGTCTCATCTGACCACAGCACTTTCTCCCAAGCCTTCTCTGAATCATTTAGATGTTCTTTGGCAAACTTTAAACGGGCCTGTACATGTGCCTTCTTGAGCAGGGGGACCTTGCGGGCGCTGCAGGATTTCAGTCCATTGCAGCGTAGTGTGTTACCAATGTTTTGCTTGGTGACTGTGGTCCCAACTGCCTTAAGATCATTAACAAGCTCCTCCCGTGTAGTTCGGGGCTGATCCCTCACCTTTCTTATGATCATACTTACCCCATGAGGCAAGATCCTGCACGGAGCTCCAGACTGAGGCCAATTGATGGTTGTTTTGTATTTCTTCCATTTATGAATAATTGCACCAACAGTTGTCTCCTTCTCACCAAGCTTCTTTCTGATGGTCTTGTAGCCCATTCCAGCCTTGTGCAGATCTACAATCTTGTCTCTGACATCCTTTGACAGCTCTTTGGTCTTGCCCATGATGGTGGGAGAGCTTGGGATGGAAGATACAGATTGTGTGGACAGGTGTCTTATACACCTAACAAGCTGACATTAGGAGTAACTTCTTAAAGTGACAGGACAAATCTATGTTGCACATGGGAACATAACCAGTCTGTGGGAGCCAGAATTCTTGTTGGTTAGTAGGGGATCAAATACTTATTTCACTCACTGAAATTCAAATCAATCTCTAACCTTTATATAATGTGTTTTTTTTTCTGGATTTTTTGGTCAGTATTCTGTCTCTATCCATTAAAATAAACCTACCATAAAAATGTACAGACCCTTCATTTCTTTGTAAGTGGGCAAACTTACAAAATCAGCAGGGGATAAAATTAATATTTTCCTCACTGTAAAGTTTAAAGGTTAAAGAGATATTACATAGAGGGCTGTCGCTAGTGGGGAGAAAGATGGTGATGATTGTAAGGGCCTATGGCTGTTGGAGGCCCCCTTCGATTGTAATGGGCTGTTCAGGGTCAGCGTGAAAGATGTACTGTTGACGTACTGCCCGATCAGTCACTGCTGCGTGTTATCACTAAAGTTTATCTTTTGCACATGCTAGTTTTTTAAACCCTGCTAGTTTAAACCTTCAAGCGATTTTAAAGCATTCAAACTCAAGAAGCAGTAAAAGAACTAAATTCGGTGTTCATGGTGAGATGCAAGCTTGAACTTGTTGCTTGGTTTTGAATGGTTTAAAATCGCTTGAATGTTCAAATTGGCAAGGCGTATTTTTTCGTTCATGAGCAAGAAGACACAAAATGTAACTAAATTCTGGGCTCGTGCATTGTCGGAGACACGACTCCAAAACTTTCATTTGAAATCTCTTTTGAGTCTTCTTGCGCTTGAACAGAAAAATACATACAAAATTATGCCAAAATAACAGTTGAGAAAGATGTGTATCATTATATTGGATCCATGAATTGTGTCTTTAGGTGACCGTGCCTAATTTACTGGCTGCTGTCGTTGTCCTTAATGCTAATCCAAGGAAAAAAAGAGAGAAAATCACTCACTGCTTTTTTGTAGCTTTAACAAATACTACGCAATTTTACTTTTGTTTATTCAATTTCTGTACCAGAACACTGACCACCTTGAAAAAAATTAGCATTGTTAGCATTGTTTAATTTATATCTTTATTCTATTTATTTCATTTTGCTAACTTATTTACACAATTTCAAATAGGTGCCCACGTGTACAGCCTGCACCGGGGCCCCGCATACCCCAGCTACGGCCCTGATTACATATTTTAGTGCCATTAAAGCACAGTCATGAAGTTCTGCAGGGATCCTCTCTTTTATTTATTTTATTTTATTAATAATTTTTAGTTGGATGCACCATGACTTTATCAGAAAACTTGAACGCAAAATGATTGACAGGAAGAGAGTGAAGAGGCCGCTCTCTGACATTGTCACGGGTGATTTATCAGGACTATTTCAAAGATATCACTTAATGAAGACAGTTTGTGTATTGTTTAAAACAAACAAACAAACAAACAAACAAACAAAAAAACTCTGACAGCACCCATTACGAAGTAAGTCCTAAATGCTTATTTAAAATAGTGTCTCTAATGCATTAAAAGGTTTAATTTCTTAACCTTTCAAAGTATGCTATAGCTATCTATATGCATGTAAATGGCTTCCAAGCCTAAAAATAAACATCCGGAAGCGTAGGATCATCTGCATTGCATATCTTCCATGACTTCTCGTCCTGATGATGCAGATTAAATATACCTGTTTTAAATATTTCACACATACACTTATACACCCACACACACTCTTGGTTGATTTGCTGCTAATAGCAGCGAGATCTTTTATGGTGCTTTGCTCAATCGCAGGAAGTCATTGTTGACCTAGTTTAGCGACATTGGTAAGACAGCTCTGCAGGCATCAGCCTTATAACCCATTGTGCATCACTAATTATGTGCTTGTGTTATCAATAGGCCTACTATATTAATATATATATATATATATAAATTTACATTTCAAAAGAAAAAAAAATAGCATAGCATTTAATTTTAATTTAATAAAAAAAACTGCACCACTGCAAGACAATAATACAATTAAAAACTAAAACAAAAAAACTAAATATCTCAAGCCCTTATAGAGCAAGAACGTTTTTTTATTCATTTATTTATTTTTTGTCACAAACAAGCTAGTGAAGCACAAAGATTCATAAAGCAAACACATGTCAGCACACAGATACAGTAAAAAGCTGTGATTTTGAGATCTCAGCAGATCTGGGCTCTATGCACATGTCAGATGTAGTGCACTGGTTTTTGTGTTCATAGACATTACTGACTGAGAAAATAGCTGACCTGATCTAGTCCGGATCACGAAAACATGAACAAGAGGAAAAAAATGATAGACTCCAATGTTACTCACACAACCACACTTATACTGTGTCAATGAGGGAGTATCAATACATTGTCCTACCACACTTTTACACCTCTGAATAATTACAACATGCACTTTTTGGGTATAATATGTCACAGTTCATATACATCCCGGGCAGTTCATATACATATCTATCAAAGTTATCTGACATTATCAAGATAATTTTTTTCTAACACAGTTTAACTTTTTTTTACCATTTTCAAAACTATAGTGAATAAACTATGATATATTGTGAGAAATGTTGAAGGTGTCTGAATAAATTTTTTAAATGTTGGTTTGACTGTATATATATATATATATATATATACAAATCTTATTTGTGTAAAGTTTAATTTTAGAACTTAATTGCAATGGCGGCTTATAAAAGAAAGAAAAAAAAAAGTTAGAATAATTAATGTACGTGATGTTACAAAATTTTAAGCATTACATTTCTGCGTCTAAATCCTTAGATTGGCCCCAAGATTGTTCCAAACCTGTGTGAATTGTTTTCTTCTGTTGAAAACAAACAAACTAAATATATTTTTGAAGAATTTGTGTAACCAACAGAAGAAAGAAACTCAGACAAGTTTGGAAAAACAAGAGGGTGAGAAATTATGACATAATATTATTTTTGGGTGAACGATCCCTATAAAATTTGTTTTGAATTATAACTATATATGGATATAACCATAACTGTCGTATCATTTTTTGGAGCTGACAGACATGGTTACTTCTGGAAATGGGCTGCGTGAATATTCATCAAAAATTCTCGATTTGTGTTCCACAGAAAAAAAAGAAAAAGAACAACATGCGAGTTTGGAGCGACATGAGAGTGAGTAAATCTCTTTCATTTAGTGATATCCAAATGTGTGCTGCCATTTGGTGAGTGAGGTGGTCACCCTACCCCACCCTGACCCTCTCCTCTCCTCTCTGAAGGCCTGTCAGTCAGAGGAGGATCTCAGGTGCACGCCGGTGTCGCCGTATCCCACAGGTGAGATGAGTATCACCGCTTTCTCCACTCAGGCATTGCGACTGACCCCAGCGCTCAGTGATCCCCCAACACACACACAACACACACACACACACACACACACACACACATATATATACACACGCAGAGTTGCTATCAGGGTACGTGTAAAGATGCCTCACCCCCTCCCTGCCCCACCAGGCTGCTCTCCTCGCTGCTCTTTGTCCCCGTAAATGAGCGAGAGAAACTCGAGAAACTTCCATCCGTCCTCTCTGCTCTTTCTTTTCTCTCCATGGCAGAATCTGTCCCTCTATCAGGATCTGTTTTCTATTGACCTTTTAATTCACTTTTATTCTCCTGCACTGTTATTTAAAGCCTTTCAGCTTCAGGATTAGAAGGTTTCAGCATTTCTTCCTCAGTTTCTAATTTGACATTTAGTCAAGACTGTGTGGAGTTTATAGGATATATATTTATACATATACATTGCATATAAATGCATTATAGAAAAGTATTGTAGTTTTTCATTAAGGATGTTTGATCAATGTTATCAAGTGGAAATGTGTATAATTAATTTAAATATGCTTTGAAAAAGTATTTTATATATATATTTTAATATTAACAGAGCCTTGATATTAGGTTAAAATACATTTCAGATATTTTAGTTTCCCCCCCCCCTCAAGTCACTCATCATATTTTACCAATTCCTATGCAATATAGTGATAAATAGTGATTCACTTTTTATTTTTCTTCGTTAAAGGTTGTTTGATCCAATGCTATCAAGTGGAAATGTTGTGTTTAATTGGCTCTAACAACATTTGATTTAACATACACTTTTAAAAATTATTTTATATATATTTTTAATAATAACAGAGCCTTGATATTAGGTTAAAATACATTAAAGATATTTTAGCATGATCCAGTCATTCATTCATTCATTTAGAATGATATTTTACTAGTTCCTTTGCAATGCTCATGAGGAATGATAATCTTTTTTAACATGAGGTCATAAAATGTGCTAGACTATAAAATATAATTATCAAAATGCTGCTTAAACTAGTTTTAGATGCAGTTGATCAGGTCATAAGTATTTTATGTTAGGTACCCACTTTCATTTTATATACTGCACTTCTGGTTTAAGAAATCTGCCATTCTGAATTAATTTTAGTCTATTTTCCCAAATTGTGGATTATCTATTTAACCGAGGCAGGCTTCATTTTTATTACAAGTATCGAAATGCCTGCTCCAGTTATCTGACAGGATCTCAGCCACTGTTTATATCTATCAAGTGTGGAAGCCCACTCTAACCAGACTCGTTATATCATGAAAGTCTCAAATATAGATAAACTTTTCACCTAATTTAAATATTTCGCAGAACACCGAGAAACTTCTGCCAAATGTTAGTCCTGTTATTGTTAACTCGGATAAAACTATTGATTTTTATTTATATATATATTTTATTTTAAATGTGATATGCATAAATCAAGCAGTCACTATTTAAAACGCTTATTAAATTTAAGCTTAAAAAAAGCGGCATTAAATAAAAAAAAACAAACAAAAAAACATGTTAAACGCTTAAAGATAAAAGAATGAAGTTCTTAACCTCAAAGGCCCTGATGAGGCATTTCACTTTGCAGTAAGTCATCAAAGTCAGAAGGTTTCGGAATCTGACTCTATTTAATATTTCTAAATAAGCTTGAAATACAGTATATGTTCACAGCCTTCCTGTTGCAGCAATTCGATGGCTGCAGATTGTTTGATACACCCTAATGCACACACACGCAGACATGTACGCACTCAAGAGTTGGTTTCAATAGATGGAAAATAGAGTGATAATGATCAGACGAGCTTTTGGGGTAGCGATTTGAGATATGACATGTGGTCAGGCATTTCTCAGGGCACTTCTGCTCACATGCAGCAAAACAATGACACGAACGTCACCAGTTAACCTGATGCTCGAAACAAGCTTATTAAATGGCTAATAAAAACAATTTAATTTGTAAAAGTGCATGCGAGAACCGCTAAGAATCCAGGGCAGTAAATGAAAGGTTAATTATTAGATCTGACTCAGCTCTGTAACTAAAAAGAAAAAAAAATCATACTGTTGTTGTAGGTTGACAAGCCAATGTTTCATCATCGTAGGCCGTACCCACACGGAACATTTTGCCCAATATGCAGCAAACATTTTTTGCGTTGTAACCTGTTTAATGTGACACGCAATACAATCCAACAAATCCGGTAAATGTTTGCTTTACTATTCCGAAAACCTCCCACGTATGCAAGCATGTGTGAATGTGTACATGTTTTTGATAGGTGGTTCTGTGTCTAGCCTGACCCTGTTTAATTAATGGCTAAGAATCCCTGTCGTTTTAGCCGTAGCTCGTTAAAAGAGCATTCACCTCTCTGAAAGACAAGTCTGATTAATCCCAACTAATCCGTAGGATGACAATATCACCCCCACCCCATTTTCTCTCTCTTTCTCTCTAACTCGCTTTCCTTCCATTTGTCAGTATAGTGACAAATATAATGATTGCTTTTATTATAGCGATTTTAATCCTAGTCCCAACAAAATCCACTCAAAAACAATCTACAGTATATCGTGTGTGTGTGTGTGTGTGTGTGTGTGTGTGTGTGCTCATAATACAATGTAGATTGTTTTTCAGAATAAAGTTTTTAACTTCAAAGGCCCTGATGAGACAATTCACTTTGAAGTAAGTAATCAAAGTGAGAAGGTTTTTGAAATTTGACTGTATTTAATTTCTAAATACACTTCATTTACTTTAAGATAAAAATTTTCACAGCCTTCCTGTTGCAGCTATTATCATACCCAGTTTAATTTCACATACTGCAGTTTTTGTTGACTATATAATCGTTATATGTCAAATATACAAATCTATAGTAATATAGCAATGTCACTCATATGTGTAATATATTGCTATTTGTTTTAGCAATATATTGCACATATTAGTGACATTACTATATATTACTATAGCTTATTATATTTGACACATTTGTAATATATTACTACTTTTTATAATATTTGTAACATACACTGTACTAATAATGATTGATTTTAGTAAAGAGATTTAATTAGAGTAATTTTAACCATAGCCCAACAAAATCAATATATATGTATGTTTATATACACTACTGCATCACTACTACATTCTACTAAATGTAATGCGACAAATATGATAGTTTTATTAGTGATTTTTGTCCTAGTCCAAATCCACAGTGTATATATAGTATATATATATATATCTGAAGAGGTCAGATGCAAAAGCCTAAAAGTGCCGTCTGAAATTTTATCAGGCTCCTATGTTTAGGTTCAGTAATTTTACGCTAATGGCAATGTATAGGTCCTTTTATATGCAATTAAAGTACAATAACTGAACAAAATAATAATAAATATAAATAAATTAATACTTGAAATTTTTAAATAATTTGAAAAAAAACCCCACTTAATTTTTTCCCCTCCTATTCTCTAGCTTGCTTTCTAATTTAGTTGTCTAATAAACCTGGCATTGTATATTATAAATATTGTTGCTTTGGATAAAATAGGCTGCTTAACACATACATGTAAGTGTAAATTATGAGTACTGGAATATATATGATTAATGATTTATTCTGAAATATTATATCAATATTATAATGAAATTCACTAAAATAATTAAACGGAAAAAGACAAGGGGGAAAAAAAAAGTTGCCAGTCAATAAAGTGTCAAAGTATTGCTTTGCTTCTGTGAGAAACACATCAGCTTTCGTGACTTTGGTTATCACCACAAAGTTGCACACATAGAAAAACATCGTGCCGTAGCGAAACACACTCACACACACATTCATAGCTAGTGTCCTGTCTCGACCACATTAAGGGTCCACCTCACTAGCTGACCTTAAAGGACAATGTCTGCAACTGTCTAAAGATTTGTCCACCTTGAGATAAACACTCTCTCTTTCCTCTGTCTGTCTCTCTCTGTCTATCTTCAATATCTGATTATCTTTGTTCTTTTATTAGCCAGGCGAGTGAGAATGGTTCGAGCTACTTGTCGCCATGGGCACTCAGATTGCATCTTTGCTCTGTGGCTTTAATAACGACAAGAGAATTCATGTTATTTTCCGCTCAGATATGGCCCCACACGTGTTCTCGTGTCCTCTTCATATGTGGTCTTCCTGGGCAGTCCATGACTTTAGATGTCATTAAAAATAAATAAAAATCCCAAGGCATCTAGAAAAATGGACACCTTGAAACATCAGATAATTACCAGATCTTGTCTACACCACCAGAAGTACCAGTGGGCAATCTGGATGTTATTAAATAAATAAAATAAATAAATAAATAAGAACATAAACTGATTTGTATAAGGTCAGCTTGTAGTTTATTGCTTTTCAGATTTTTTTTATTGTATTTTTTTAAATAGATTAATTAATTTCAACTTCAAAAAATTAATGGGTAGATATTAATGGCTATATTAATATTCAGTAGGGGGAAGCAACATATACACTTGATTTTGCATCTGGATTTTATTTAAAAATAAATAAACGCATGCAGAGATCTAGAATTTTCATGTATCTATTAGTTTACATAACTTTATAGTTATTTTCATGTATCTATAAGTTTACATAACTTTTCTAAGGCCAGCTTGAATTTTATTGCTTTGTAGTTTTTTTATTTTTTGAATAGATTAATTGATTCCAACTTCAGTAGATGAAATCAACATGAATACAAAATTACTCAAATGCTGTGCATATCTTTGAGACAGACTTAACTGATAATTGACAGTTTGTTGATTTTTGTCTGTTTTATATCAATATTTAGAGCATTAAAAA
>NW_015505405.1:1346942-1347390 GCF_001515645.1 Sinocyclocheilus grahami
AGTAGAACACATATGATGATTTTTAACTTTAACTGTTGCAGTCTATCAGCCTTATAATGCATGGCAATGGTAACAAAATCTATGAGAATAAAAAAAGCATGGACAGACAAATCCAAATGAAACCCTGCGGCTCGTGACGACACATTGCGTCCCTTAATCACTGCCCTTTGCCAGGCTCCCGACATGAGTGGGTGCGTGAGAGTGGAGGGGCGCTACAATAGCCAGGGCTGGCGGCGTGTGATGGGGCACACCTGAACCGAATTGTAGGTACAATGGCTAATCAAAATGGTACTTAATTGCGCTTATCCAGATTGTTCAAACTGACTTAAAACTAAAAGATTACATTCTCTCGTGCGAACTCATTCGGGAGTGGTGACTTTCCATGTATTCACAAATTCTGAGGCTGCTCGTCTGAAGTTATGGTTGATTGCTCTTCGGCTGGATATCA
>NW_015505405.1:1347884-1371911 GCF_001515645.1 Sinocyclocheilus grahami
TTATGAAATGCTGTGTTGGTTTTACACCAAATGTAACGGGACACAAACCTTCCAAAAAGTTAAACTTTTGTCGCATCAGTCCACAGATTATTTGCCCAAAACTCTTGGGGATAATCAGGATATTTTTTGGCAAATGTGAGATGAGCCTTTGTGTTCTTTTTTGTCAGCAGTGGCTTTTGCCTTGGAACTCTCCCATGGATGCTGTTTTCGCTCAGTCTCTTTCTTATTGTTGAATCATGAACACTGAACTTAATTGAGGCAAGTGAGGCCTGCAGTTCTTTAGATGTTGTTCTGGGTTCTTTTATGACCTCCTGGATGAGTCGTCGTTGCGCTCTTGGAGTAATTTTGGTAGGCCGACCACTCCTGGGAAGGTTCACCACTGTTCCAAGTTTTCTCCGTTTGTGGATAATGGCTCTGACCATGGTTCGCTGGAGTCCCAAAGCCTTAGAAATGGCTTTATAACCCTTTCCAAACTGATACATGTCAACTGTTTTGTTTCTCATCTGTTCTTGAATTTCTTAAGATCACGGCATGATGTGTTGCTCTTTAAGCATGCTTCACTTTGTCAGACAGGTTCTATTTAAATTATTTCTTGATTTACATCAGGCCTGGGTGTGGCTAGTGAAATTTAACTCAGCTTTCTAAAATAATGTAGTTAATCACAGTTCTTTCATGATTTAACAGGAGAGGGCAATTACATTTTCATGTAGGGCCAGGTAGGTTTGAACAGCTTTTTTCGCTTACTAAATGAAATCATCATTTGATGATCATTGACTGATGCGACAAAAGTTGAACTTTTTGGAAGGTGTGTGTCCCGTTACATCTGGTGTAAAACCAACACAGCATTTCATAAAAAGAACATCATACCAGCAATCAAACATGGTGGTGGTAGTGTGATGGTCTAGCGCTGCTTTGCAGCTTCAGGACCTGGACGACTTGCCATAATTGATGGAACCATGAATTCTGCACTCTATCAGAAAATCCTGAAGGAGAATGTCCGGCCGTCAGTTTGTGACCAAGCTCAAGCGCACTTGGGTTATGCAGCAGGACAATTATCCTAAACACACCAGCAAGTCCACCTCTGAATGAAAATTAAGGTTTTGGAGTGGCCAAGTCAAAGTCCGGACTTAAATTTGATTGAGATGCTGTGGCATGACCTTAAACAGTCAATTTATGCTCGAAAACCCTCCAGTGTGGCTGAATTAAAACAATTCTGCAAAGAAGAGTGGGCCAAAATTCCTCCACAGCGATGTGAAAGACTCATTGCCAGTTATCGCAAACACTTGATTGCAGTTGTTGCTGCAAAGCGTGGCACAATCTGATAGCAAAATGATCTTGGGACATATTTACGCTTCCTCATGGGACAGTGGTTTAAGAACAAAACACAAAGCAATGAAAGAAACTTTGCTTAGCACACTGTTATCTTTGTGTCTCTGGAACGTCTGTGTCGGCGCACGTCCTTATTGTTATCAGACAGAGAAGCCAACTTTTACCCAAGCATGTGGATATTATTGTTTTACTCAACCTTAACATGTGAAACAGGGCTCGAAATTAACTTTTTTACTTTGTAGCACTGGTGCTCCCAACTTCAAAAAGTTAGGAGCACTCACCAAAAATTAATGAGCACATACACAAAAATATACAGGTGCATCTCAATAAATTAGAATGTCATGGAAAAGTTAATTTATTTCAGTAATTCAGCTCAAATTGTGAAACCCGTGTATTAAATTCAATGCACACAGACTGAAGTAGACTGAAGTCTTTGGTTCTTTTAATTGTGATGATTTTGGCTCACATTTAACAAAAACCCACCAATTCACTATCTCAACAAATTAGAATACTTCATACCAATAAAAAAAATTTTTAGTGAATTGTTGGCCTTATGGAAAGTATGTTCATTTACTGTACATGTACTCAATACTTGGTAGGGGCTCCTTTTGCTTTAATTACTGCCTCAGTTCAGCGTGGCATGGAGGTGATCAGTTTGTGGCACTGCTGAGGTGGTATGGAAGCCTAGGTTTCTTTGACAGTGGCCTTCAGCTCATCTGCATTTTTTGGTCTCTTGTTTCTCATTTTCCTCTTGACAATACCCCATAGATTCTCTATGGGGTTCAGGTCTGGTGAGTTTGCTGGCCAGTCAAGCACACCAACACCATGGTCACTTAACCAACTTTTGGTGCTTTTGGCAGTGTGGCCAGGTGTGAAAATGAAATCAGCATCTTCAAAAAGCTGGTCAGCAGAAGAAAGCATGAAGTGCTCCAACATTTCTTGGTAAACGGGTGCAGTGATGTTGACATTTGAGGTACAAATCAGGTCGCCGATAGTGTCCAACAAATGCATGGAATTGGGAATCAATTGATGTAGTAAAAGCTGTATTTAATATAGAACTAATTCTAATATTTAAATAGTAAAACCAATTTTTAGTCAAAAATTTAAATGACAAAAAAAATGTAATTCTTTGCTAGGCACCACATTTTATGTTCATTCCTGTTACTGCATTTTCCCCATTACAAATAAAAAAAGAACAATCCATTAAATTCGTCATCCAGTCGATTTTCTAAATACACCTTATTGATCTTATTGTGAATAGTTGGCTGATTCATCCATGCATGTTTCATTTGTACATTTCTTTCTGGAGCCTATAATTTTTATTCAAAATTTCACTTATCAAAAAGCCATTTATCACTTATTCTGCTTTAACTACAGCCCTTTCTTACAATCACCAAATAAATTACATTATTTGGCTTCAGTCAGCATGATGGGAAGAAACGCAAATAAGATAAGTGAACTTTCTCAGTTTCTATGCAAGCTGTATTCATCAGCCTACTGTATCAACACTGTTACTGCAGTTATTGTAAGGCAAATGTAAGAAAAGAGAAAAGTATTTTTCTTTAAAGAAACCGTTTTAACAGTTTTTAGTAAACAGCTGAATTTAATTGCCAAAATGTAATACTTAGCTATGCCCAACATTTTTGTTCAACCCTGTTACCCTGTGCATTCCCCTAATTATAAAAAGGAAACATTCCTTTAAAGTCTGTATGACGCTGACAGCTTTCTAAACACATGTTATTGCATTCATATTATTCTAAGAGATTCATCTACACATTTTTAAACCAGCAATTGTACAAATACCTCAGTTTATACACAAACATGGACTCCATTCGTCATTCAACTCTGTTACTGGAGTAAAACAATTAAAATAAAATATTTTTCTTTAATTTATCAGGAATTTTTTTTTCTCTTTTTTTTCAGTCACTACAAAATGACATTTGGTCACAAAATAGCTAGCCCTAAATATATCTATGTAAACCATAATTTTGGTAACAGAGTTGAGAACTTTCCAAACCTCATAGGAAATGAATTGACAATCTTTAGATTTTTTTCCAGTAGGTTTAAAATGTAAACATTTCCTGAAGATTAAGCAGGTTTTGTTTTAGTGTTTTTTTATTTATTTATGTTTTTGGTCACACTTTATTTTAAAAGTCTGATTCTCGCTATTAACAAACCATTAACTATGACTTTTGCCTCAATAAACTCCTAATTTGCTGCTTATTAATAGTTAGTAAGGTAGTTGTTAAGTTTAGGTATTGGATAGAATTAGGGACACATAATATGGTCATGCAGAATGACCATAATGACCATATTATTTATAAACTTTATAAGTACTAATAAACAGCCAAAACGTTAATAATAGGCATGCTAATAACAACTAGTACATAGTGAGAATTGGTCCCTATACTAAAATGTAAAAAAAAATGTATACCCTATTAGTAGAAAGTGTCATCTCTTTTGTAATTCTCTGATACTCTTTTTACTTGTCTCTACATTCTTGAATGGTATAGTCAGAGTCTCTGGTTAGGCCCGGTTTCACTGGTCCCACAGGATTTTGCGTGGTGATGGTGGTTATGTCACCACTTAGTGAAATAAGTGACACTGATGGGTTTGAAATGCACTCTGCGTCCCCATAGAGCTCTCAGCCGCCCATCCACTCCCCCTCCGTGGACCCTCAAGAACCCCCGTAGCCCCTCTGTCATTCAACCGTCTGCTCAAGCTAGTGTTATGTTTCCACATGGCGAAGAGAAGGCCAAGTTCATCGTCAGGAGCACAGCTTGCGGTGTGTGTGTGTGTGTGCCACATCCCGTTTGCTTTACGGTGGCCACATTACCACCATCAAAACCTCTTAATCACATTTTAACAACTCAGGCAACACAGGCAGGATCACCTTTCATTCTGATTAGAAAACCCAACATCTTTTAAAGCAGATACATTCACCAGCATGTCTTTATTATACCTGGGAAATCATTAACTTTATGCATGGGAAAGAAACAAAAAACAAACAAACAAAATTAGTTCATACTCAAACTTTGGACCAGAAAGCTATTCTGTTAGGAATTTGGCACTGATATCTACAATTTCAGATCATCAAATATCAACAATCTGACTTTGAGTGTAAAGTATCATTTAATCATTTTCAGTGTGGTGGCTAACAATGCCCAGCATGAAAAAAACCCCACCTAGAATTATTATTATCATTATTATTATTATTATTATTATTATTATTATTAATACTACTACTACTAATAATAATAATAATTCATTTTTTAGAGAAAATATATATTTAAAAATTTTTAGTGTCAAAATAACTAAACAAACAAACAAACAAAAATCTGCTGACAGTGTCTCGATGCAGTGTTAAAGTAGCCTATTATTTATACACTATTATATAGTTTTAGTATTTTTGTAATTAGTTTTTGTCAATTAAAAAAAAAAACATCAAAATATTTCTATTTAGCTTAATTTTAGTATTTAAACTTGACCTTTATTTCAGTTAGCTGCCAAGATAACATTTCAAATCAAAACATTTTTAATCAAATATTTATATTTTATTTCAGCTTTATTTCAATGAACTACAACTATTTTTAATAGTTTTAGTTAAAAATAACAACTATCAATGAAACAACATAATGTGTAAATATCCGAGATAAGATAATGTAATACATACATTTAGAATTTGGTATGTAACATTACCTTGTATACAGAATTTAAATGTATTTTTATAGTTGTAAATATTTGTGACATAATTGACATAAGAAAACAGAATCATCTTAGTGTGTCATAGTGGCATCATTATTTCTTTACATTCTTTCTGATGTAAACACTTTGAGAATTTTTAACTTGCTACTTTGTCTGAAATGCATCATAAAAACTACGGTGGCCCAGTAGTGCACAACACAACAGAATCTCCACAGCACAAGAGAAACAAGCCTCAACGCAACAAAATTTCCACAACACAACGAAATTAGCACAACACAACAGAAACATGTGCAAACACAATGTAAACAAGCCGCAACACAACAAAATTAGCACAACACAACATAAACAAACCGCAACACAACGGAAACAAGTCACAACACAACAGAAACAAGCGGTCAACACAACGGAAAAAAGCTGTAACAAAACGGAAACAAGCCGCAACACAACGAAATTAGCACAACACAACAGAAACATGTGCAAACACAATGTAAACAAGCCGCAACACAACAAAATTAGCACAACACAACAGAAACAAGCCGCAACACAATGGAAACAAGAAGCAGCACAACTAAATTACCACGGCACAACGGAAAAAAGACGCAACACAACAGAAACAAGCTGCAACACAACGGAAGTCGCAATACAACGGAAACAAGCCACAATATAGCAAAATTAGCACAACACAACGGAAACAAGCTGCAACACAATGAAAACAAGAAGCAGCACAACTAAATTACCACGGCACAACGGAAAAAAGCCGCAACACAACAGAAACAAGCTGCAACACAACGGAAGTCGCAATACAACGGAAACAAGCCACAATATAGCAAAATTAGCACAACACAACGGAAACAAGCCGCAACACAATGAAAACAAGAAGCGACACAACGGAAAAAAGCCGCAACACAACAGAAACAAGCTGCAACACAACGGAAACAAGCCACAATATAGCACAATTAGCACAACACAACGGAAACAAGCCACAACAGAAAAAAAGTCACAACACAATGGAAACAAGCTGCAACACAACGGAATTAGCACGACACAATGGGGAAAAAAAAGCCGCAATACAATGGAAACAAGTCACAAAACAATGGAAACAAGCTGCAACACAATGGAAGTCACAACACAACAGAAACAAGTCACAACACAATGGAAGCAAGCTGCAACACAACAAAATTAGCACACGACAACAAAAACAAGCCACAACACAACGAAATTAGCACAACACAATGGAAACAAGCCACAACACAACGAAATTAGCACAACACAATGGAAACAAGCCACAACACAACAAAATTAGCACAACACAACGGAAACAAGCCACAACACAACAAAATTAGCACAACACAATGGAAACAAGCCACAACACAGTGAAATGTGTTTGTGGTGATTTCGTTTTGTTGTGGAGATTTCATTGTGTTATACACTACTGGGCCATCGTAAAAACCACCCCTAACGTCTTAGCATCATGGGGCTTCTTGAGAAAAGACAGCTCACATTTTGTTGCTCTAAATGAAGTAGCTGCTCATTTTTTCCCCATGATCTTTGATCTTTGTGGGAAGTGACAGTCGATGAGGTCCTCAGGGTCCTGGAATCCCCGTGAGGTTAGGTGCCCAATGTGTGCCTGTCCCATATTGTCATTTTCCATTAGTGCCATTAGATACACATATTAGTGACAGAGCCATTATGAGCGGAGAGAGAGAGACTGACAGAGCGAGAGGGAGACATATGTGTTTAGGCTATTAAAAGAGACAGAGGGCTAGAGGCTGGGAGGTGACCTCAATATCGGCTTACACCAACACATGAGGGCAATGCATCACCAGGGGTCTCTCACCGTAACCTTGCAGGACCATAAGGGGTCTCCCCTTAATGCCAGCCAAAGCCCCCCTGAACAGTTGCCTTGGCCTTTACATCCTGCACCAGAGCAGAGGGGACTGGCCCTTGGTTTCCTTTCAGCAATAGTACAGTTAAAATTACTAAATAGTGGGCTATATGAACTCCCACTTTAATATCTGTGATTTAAAGGAATAGTTCTGTCATTACTTTCCAAACCTGTATGGCGGTTTTTTTTTTTTCAAAGAAAATTTGAAGGAACCACATAGACACCACATTTGTAATGATCCATAAAAAAAACACAACAGAAATATAAAAATGGATTAAAAAAACCCCACAAAAAATGCATACTTTTTTACTTTTACTAAAATTTAGTATGCAGTATAATATAGGTGAAATGTATGTATCTATGTAATTTTTAAATTAATTTATTTATTTAGCATTTATTTTTAAAAATGTTTATTTTATTTATTTATTTTGCAGCTTTATTTACATTTTGAATCACATGTGGGTTGATAAATAATAACAATAATTTTTTTTGTGAAATATATAATATTGATAGAAATCATCGTAATAACAAATCGTAATAACAAACACAAAAACATATTATTTTGTAAAGGTACAGTTTAATATAGTTGGAATTTTTGGAATATTTATTTATTAAATTTGTATTTATTAGTATTATTTATTTATTGCATTTTTTTGATGTGGTCTTTTGTGCTCCACTAAAACAAAACAAAATAAACGTGTTTCTGAGTCACATGTGGGTTGGTAATGACAATTTATTATTATTGTTTTTTGTGAAATATATAATATCAATATAAATTATTTATATGTATTTAAAAAATGTACATTTATTGAAAAACAAACAAATTATTTTGTAAGAGTACAGTATAATATAGTTGAAATTTATATAATTAAAAAAATATTTTATTTTATTTGATTATTTTTTATTTTATTTTTTGCAGCTTTAGAGATGTGGTCTTTTGTGCTCCACTAAAACGAAACAAAATCACATGTGGGTTGATTAATAATTACTTTTTTTGTGAAATATATAATATTGATAGAAATTATTTATGTAAATTTATTTAAATGATTTTGACTTTATTTAAAAACAAACAAACAAAAACATTATATTGTTTTGTAAGGGTAAGTTGCTCTTTTAGTTGTTCTTTTTCATTCATGCTGATAAAATGAGGGCTTTAGGAAGGTGTCACACATACAAGACAGATATGAAAAAACACAACACACACACACACACACACACACACACACACAGACAGAGAGACACATGCACACACACTTACAAAGTACTGAGTGACAGGATTAGGAGTTGGAAACATGCAGTAGACATGAAGCCATATCTAACTCTTTTTTTTTTTTTGGTCTTTAAGTCTAATGCTGAGTGATTCATTGATGTTGGCCCCTCTCTCTCTCTCTCTCTGTGTGCACACATATGTATTTGAGTTCATGTTTAGATTAATGTTAACAAGAGGAGATTGCCCACAGTGGAACCTCAAGGATCATTTAGCAGGGCTACAAACACCAATGTCCATCAGCGACTGTCTTATTCACTTGGATACACTGATGTAAGACCTGCTGTATAGATACACACATATAGATATGTGCTTATTTATATAAGTAAATAGGTTTGATATAACAAGTCAATAGGTTTGATGGAGTAAAGATGTCCAACCAAATGTTTTTCGTTACATCCGAGCATCAGTACTCTAAATATTCAATTATACTGTTATGACTCATACAGTTTCTGCAAAATGATAACATTTTTTAACCCCTATTCCATCTCGGACATAGTCTTCAAGACTAATGCAGATTCAACAAAATAATTATGAATTATTTAGCAGCACAGATATCAGTACTACTAATATAGATAATAGATTTGATTATCAATGTAATTCTTGGTGGTTTTTGATAAAACAATTAAAATATTTAATTTTCTCTGATAAACATATCATGAATCGGTATGATATAATAAAAAAGGTTACTTTTTTGTTTACATTACAGATGCAATTCTGAAAAATTATTCTTACTAAATATTTTACTATCTTGAATGTTTTCTGTCTTAAATGCTATAAATCTTTTTTTATACTAGTTTGCAAATTTATTTATTTAATGATTCATGTTTTTATAGGGCTGCAAAGCGATTAAACGTGATTAATCACATTCAAAATAAAAGTTTGTTTACATACTATATGTGTGTGTACTGTGTATATTTATCATGCATATATAAACACACACACACATATGTATATATTTTAAACAATATTTGTATGTATACATACAGTTATACTTGTATATCATTTATATAGAAACAAGTTAGCACAACACAACATAAACAACTCGCAACACAACGGAAACAAGCCACAACACAACGGAAACAACTCGCAACACAACAGAAACAAGCTGCAACACAACGGAATTAGCACAACACAACAGAAACAATTCACAACACAACGGAAATAAGTCACAATACAACAGAAACAATTGGCAACACAATGGAAACAAGTCACAATACAACAGAAACAATTCGCAACACAACGGAAACAAGTCGCAACAAAACGGAAACAAACCACAACACAATAAAATTAGCACAACACAACAGAAACAATCTGCAACAAAACAGAAACAAGTCACAATACAACAGAAACAATTCGCAACACAACGGAAACAAGTCGCAACAACGGAAACAACTTGCAACACAACAGAAACAAGCTGCAACAAAACGGAAACAAACCACAACACAATAAAATTAGCACAACACAACAGAAACAATCTGCAACAAAACAGAAACAAGTCACAATACAACAGAAACAATTCGCAACACAATGGAAACAAGTCGCAACAAAACGGAAACAAGTCACAATACAACAGAAACAATTCGCAACACAACGGAAACAACTTGCAACACAACGGAAACAACTTGCAACACAACGGAAACAACTCGCAACACAACAGAAACAAGCTGCAACAAAACGGAAACAAGCCACAACAGAAACAAATCGCAACACAACACAACAGAAGCAAGTCGCAACTCAATGGAAACACAACACAACAAAATTAGCACAACACAACAGAAACAATTCGCAACACAATGGAAACACGTCGCAACACAACGGAAACAAGTTGCAACACAACAGAAACAAGTCGCAATTCAACAGAAACTAACAAGAACTGTGTTAAATGCATATGTAAATATGCAAGAAAATCAGAAATAGGGGATGCTTTTAATTGTACAGTATATGGATATTATTAATAAGAGACCATCAGATCGGCACTTATGGTTAATCATATCACCTAATAATACAAATAATTCTTCCTAATAATAACAACTCTATTCAACTGACTCAACAGATAGTCACCTTTCTTTTTTTTCTCCCTCTTTTCTGACTTATTTTTCACTCCTAATTGACCGTTCACTCAAGAATATTTACATTAAGCCGAACTAAAAGTTGGAAACTCAAGCCTCCCAGTAAGACTGGACTCGGAGCAGTGGGAGAGACCACACCACATACACAGTCACACGTCAGACATGATATGCCCATTTAGCACCTTTCTGTGCGAACAGAGGTCAAAGAATGCGTGTGTGTGTTTTGACTGCGCGAGACGGCTTGTTAGGGCTTTAATGTGGGTGTTGACTAGCGGATTATTCCCTGGACACACCTCCCCTTTTAGTCCGTCACCACTCATTATGACAACAATAAACCTCCGGCGGTCTTAAAGGGCCGCTGACAGGCCTGAGCTAATGACACTGTCGCTTCCACCCTGATGACTTGTACAGCTGTAGGAAACCTCCTTCCTTTCTTTCTCTCGCTGAATTTGTCTTTGAACCGATTGTCCGAGTTCATTACTGTCCGGCGCTTTGTTTCGCTGCGTCTGCGTTAGCCATCTAGGAGCGGTAAACAGATATAGCAGATTTCCAGATGTCATTCCCATGGCCTCAAGGTCTGTATCTCTATCTGAGGGCCTAAACGGGAGCTCTACGGTTACAGGTCAGGGGTCGGAGTTCAGAGGGTGATGGCGGGTGACGTTGACAATGACACAGGTGCGGCATTGAGCTGTGCTCACCTGTGGATCACGCTCCCCTTTCCTTCAATTAACAGAACGCACTCGCACACACGGTCATGACCACTGCATGAACTTCATGTAGTGAGGTGATTCTCTGATTCGCTCGGTGTGTGTGTGTGCTTTGGTTTTGCCCCTAATGTCGTTCAAAGCAGCAGGTGCGAAAACAGGACTAGCTTTGTGATCCTGACTCCCTCAGATGAATGTTATGTCTATGTGTGTGTGTGTGTGTGTGTGTGAGAGAGAGTGTGAGTGTGAGTGAGTGAGTGAGTGAGTGTGTGTGTGTGTG
This sequence comes from Sinocyclocheilus grahami, assembly GCF_001515645.1. Taxonomy (NCBI): domain Eukaryota; kingdom Metazoa; phylum Chordata; class Actinopteri; order Cypriniformes; family Cyprinidae; genus Sinocyclocheilus; species Sinocyclocheilus grahami. The sequence continues at coordinate 1,359,127 of NW_015505405.1, forward strand.
TGTGTGTGTGTGTGTGTGTGTGTGTGTGTGTTTTAGCACAGGGATCCAAAAAGAGTGTTAATAGTTGTTGAAATCAAATCAAATTAAATTGTTAAAATAAATTATGAAATCTGTTTTCTTTTTTTCTTAATTTTATTGAATGTTGTTCATTCTGCTTAATATTTTTGTGGAAACCATGATTTTTTTAAAAATATTTTTTAAAAGAGAGTTTAAAAGAACAGCATTTATTTGAAATATAAATATTTTGTAACTATATAAAAGTCTTTACTGTCACTTTTGACCAATTTAATGCATTCTTGCCGAAAAAAAAAACTTTTTGTTGTAATTTTAACAAAAAACTGAGCTGTCAATAAAATGAAATATTTGTGATAAATTGCATGATGTCTATGCTCAAAATTTGATTTCTGCACTCAAAAAAGCTGTCCGCTAGCGGCATTACTTTGCTAATAACAGTATATAAGTCAAATGAACATGGTAAACTATACAAAAAACAAAGTAAATGCTGAAATACTTTTTCTTTTTTTTTTGTTCTTATTGTTGCAGCTGAAATACTTATAACACGCCAAGTATGCAAATTCCAAGATTACTTAATACATTCATCATTGTGTAATATACAACAGTTTAGAGTTTAGTGTGAGGAATACTGTATCCCACAATGCAGTGCACTTGACTTGACCTTCCAGTGTGACAGATTAACTGCATTTTTTTTACTTCATGCTTGACTCATTATTTTATTGGATTGCCAAAAGACTGGCTGAACTTAATGAAGTCATGTGACAATAATGTAAAAAATTGTTGTTGCATGTTTCATACTATCTCACATACTTGCTTCTCTTATATACTATATAATATACTGTATTTCCAATAGTACTCCAATTCTTTGCATGTTTTAATGATTTACGGTATCATCAGCTAGCTGTGGTTAGAAAAATGCAAAAAACAAATCAAATGTTATTAAATCCAACAGTAATCACACACACATTTATTGGATGGGAAACAATCCCACCTGCACCTGATCTTTGCATCTGTCTCTCAAATGATTCTCCAGAACCTGGCCTTGACTTGTAGTTTCTCCTGGGATGAAGTCTTGTTTTGCATTTAAATTCGTTATTATTACTAGGTTTAATACAGACCAGAATTTGATGCTGATACACTGATAGTGTGTCCTTTAAATGACCCCTTGACCCACACAACACACCCCTTAAACTAACACACACACACTTTTCATTCTAATCAGGTTATGTGGGAGTTAATGCCTGCATGAGATTGGCTGTTCACCTAAAATATTAAGATTGTCTGTGCAAATCAAATGTTATTAAATCCAACAGTAATCACACACACATTTCTTGGATGGGAAACAATCCCACCTGCACCTGATCTTTGCATCTGTCTCTCAAATGATTCTCCAGAACCTGGCCTTGACTTGTAGTTTCTCCTGGGATGAAGTCTTGTTTTGCATTTAAATTCGTTATTATTACTAGGTTTAATACAGACCAGAATTTGATGCTGATACACTGATAGTGTGTCCTTTAAATGACCCCTTGACCCACACAACACACCCCTTAAACTAACACACACACACTTTTCATTCTAATCAGGTTATGTGGGAGTTAATGCCTGCATGAGATTGGCTGTTCACCTAAAATATTAAGATTGTCTGTGCATGCTGTCATATGGACAGTCAATTCTCTGCAATCAGATATGTTGATGAAATGAGTATGTCATTAGTGTTATTACATTCTACATACTCTTTTAAACATATCGTCATGTAATCTTTATAGCTTTTGTGCATTAATATGACTAACAGACACTCAAAGTATAAATCTGAGATATTAGATTGTGAGATTGAGTTGTCTAGACAGACATCTGAATATCGGGCCATTTAGCAGAGGAAACTGTATTTCTAAGATGTTACCTTTATAGCTCAGAAGACTTAATGGATGTTTCAGTTGTTATCAAGCTTGTCGATGTTTTTCCTAAAATTATTTGTTAAAAATGTTAATGTCATTTTTTAAATAATTTAATTAAATTTATGGGAAGCATTAGGTTATAGGGGTATTTTTATCTTTTTACAGGAAAAAAAGATTTTACAGCAACAACAATGATAATAATAATAATAATAATAATAATAATGTATACCCTTTAAGGTATACCATTAGGTTACTGGGGTGTAACATCTGAGAAACAGGAGACTTAAGAAAATATCTCATTTTAATCTCACTGCAGCCTAGGAGAAACAATTGAGAGATTAAAGAGATCTCATTTCTGTTTTTCTTTCTTATGTGGTGGGCCTGCCATCTTGAGATCTGAAGAAACTGTTTAACTGTGATCAGTTGCTATTCCACCTGTTGTAATTCCCACAGTGTCTTTTAAGAATCCGAAGGTCCTAGTAATGGAATCTGATTGGATAATGACATTGCAGACCGATTCAATAACATCTTGATGCCTTTATTTGTATATTTTTCATGTGCACGAATGATTCTCTCTCAGTGCAGTAACTGCGGGTCTCTCACTCCTAAACGCCCTCCCTCCCTAACATCAATAGTCAACAGAACCTGCCAAACAAAACAAATCTTAAAGCTTCACTCAGACACACACACACACACATACACACCCTTCGACCCCTAAATGGCCCATTCTCTGTCCAAAAGAGAGCTTAAGCACAGGGTCACAGTGAGGTTAGCACAATACAGTTGACTGGAGCCTACACACACATACACACACACACTATTAACTCTAAAAACATACGTGAGAGTATAGTTATGTGCCTGAACAGTACAGTGCTCTAGTCTGTTTGTTGCATTTAGATCTCAAAAATAATTCACCTAGATTCACCTAGAAAGATCAAAACCACAAAGAGAAGGAAAATGAAAATGTACTTAAAAATGTTAATGTACATCCAGAATTGTTTTTGAAAAAATAAATAAATAAATAAACTTTTAATATTGCCATGGTGCTATGTAATTGCTAGCATGCCCTGAGTGGTTTGGCATATTGCTATACTGTTAGCTGTGTGTTTATTTATTCAAGGGTTTTTGGGTGGTTGCTAAGTGGTTTCTAGGCAGTTGTTAGGGTGTTCTGGTGGTATCTAGAACATAGAACATACTATGCAATTGCTTGCATGTTCTGAATGTTTTTAGTATGTTGTTCTGAGTGCGTGATTTTTATTTTTTTGCCAGACAAGTTAAGTGCAAATCCCACCTCAGATTTTATTGATCAATTCAATCTCACAGTCACCAGTCAAGAAAAGACTAAATTCAGTTCAGAGTTCAGAAATATTGTAGATGGATGCAATTGCAACAAATATAAATGTTATCTATCAGAATGTGCAGTATATTGAGTTTGAGGTTGGTGCTTAGGTTAGAATTTGGATTTAGTATTTGTTTTAGCATTATGTAGGAAATCAGCACTGTTACTGACACACTGACACCCACAAATGAAAATTAATGTCGTTTCAAACCTGTAAGGCCTTCGTTCATCTTCGGACACAAATTAAGATATTTTTGATGAAATCCGAGAGCGTTTTGACCCTGCGTAGACAGCAACTCAACTACCACGTTCAAGGCCCAGCAAGGTATAGGACAAGTGAAGTTACGAGAATACATTTTGTGTGCAAAAAAAAAAGTATTTATTCGCATGCATCATGCATGGTACTCTTGTGAGCGCGCATCTAAGACTGACATGGAAGAGAAGAAATTGTTGAATAAAGTTATTATTTTTGTTTTTTTTGCGCACAAAAATTATTCTCACAGTTGGTTTTTAACATCTCATTTCTGTGGCTGCATTGATAAACTTAAACAGCTGACTTTTTGCCTCACTGCCCTATCAGGATATTACTTTGCAGGCAGCATTTGCGAATACAAACTGATTTCGGACAGACAGGAGGACTTCTTTCTTACGCATACACACTGTGGTGGACACATAGCCTTTCAAAGTACAATACACTCCATTTGATAGTGTGCGCGAACACATGTGGTCGACATATTGTATGTTCACTTTATCCTTGTCCAGTGTCTGCACTATTTCTCTCCAGAAGTTATAAGTGATACAAATGCTTTGCATGCCAACAGCTATGGTACGGGCAAGACAATAGATAGTTTTTTTTGCGCACAAAAATTATTCTCACAGTTGGTTTTTAACATCTCATTTCTGTGGCTGCATTGATAAACTTAAACAGCTGACTATCAGGCCCTATCAGGATATTACTTTGCAGGCAGCATTTGCGAATACAAACTGATTTCGGACAGACAGGAGGACTTCTTTCTTACGCATACACACTGTGGTGGACACATAGCCTTTCAAAGTACAATACACTCCATTTGATAGTGTGCGCGAACACATGTGGTCGACATATTGTATGTTCACTTTATCCTTGTCCAGTGTCTGCACTATTTCTCTCCAGAAGTTATAAGTGATACAAATGCTTTGCATGCCAACAGCTATGGTACGGGCAAGACAATAGATAAATCCAGGTAGAAGGCAAAGGTCCAGGCAGGGGCAAACAGAGTCCAAACGGCAAGATGATATGGCAATCCAAAAACAAAGGCAGCGATATATACACGGGAAAACAGGCAAGGCAAGACTAGACTAAACTAAACTAGGAACTATGAAAAAGACAAAACTAAGACAATAAACAGGCTCCGTATAGCAGCTAACACTAGGAGAGTGGAAAACGCAGAACAATACTAGAGACCAAACAGGACATAAACATGGAATGGCTTGGTAAAGTAGCTAACACTTGAAGAGTGAAAAACGCTAGACAATACTCGGCAATCTGAACAGGAACTGAGTGGGTGTTAAATAGAGTGTGTAATGGCTCTCAGGTGAGCGTGTGATTAGTGAAGGCTGTGTGATCAGTGAATTCAGCTGTGTAAGTGCAATGGATGATGGGAACTGTAGTCCGGAGTGACATGTAACAGTCTGTGTAGTGTGAACATCGCACTGAGGGATATAGTTGCATTTGCAATATTTAATATCACGCTATTCAATGTAATGGTAGAGTGGCCTCTAGTGGCAATCGGCCGGAAGGCCACGGACCGGATTTGTGACAATCGGTCTGAAAAGCGAGGTGTGCTGTGATTGGCCAGCTATCTAGTGCATTGTGATTGGCCGAATACCTCAAGTGTGTGACGGAAATGTTATGCCCCTCACCATACTGTTAATGACGTGTCCGGCCGGAGCGATGAGACAAAAACATTAAAACCCATTACAAACGAGGCATTTGTTGCATCCAGTGGGGACATAATTACTGATTATAATGACTTATACTGTCTTTTTACGTGTGGCATTGCATCGCGCCGCGTAAACATAAAACCCTGTCTGCATTTGTGATTGGAGAATGACAAACAACAAGTGCTACTCTACACTGCCCAAAACTCACGTTTGAATCATCAGTGGCAAATCCTTTAAATTAAAATGTACTTACAGACTGTGAGTCAGAACTGCCGGCATTGTAGTCTACTCTCCCAGGATCAGTAAACAGTCCTCCATAAAATGTGCTGCACACATCTGGATATTTGGGTTAAACTGTTCTGGAACAGTGTTCTAAATATAACTTAACCACTGATTTGTAGTCGTGTCCTCTTTTGGAAGACCAAACAAAGTAGTTTTGCTTTCACAACGAAAAACACGGCGGCCTAGTGTGAGCGGAAGCCGCGGCTTAACGTGAGCTGAGGCCGGGCTAGAGTGAGCAGAGGCGGCGGGGTTGAGAATGGCGCAGCCGGCGGATCCGACGAAGGAGCGGCAACCACATGTGATGACCCCGGGCTGGACTCCGCTTCGTCCACGGTGAAAGCTGATCCGGCGATCCACAGCACTAAGTTGATGTATTCCCTCAGCGACCAGCACAGATCAGCTCTAGGCATGATGAAGCGGATATCGTCCTCTTTTGGAAGACCAAACAAAGTAGTTTCGCTTTCACAACGAAGCACAGAACGTCTTCACTACATGGCGGCAGCTGCAACAATACTACAGTGAGAATAAAAGGTACGCCTTCTTTCTTTGCGTGAACATTTGGGTGGCGTTATGCAAATCTTCCCACGTAGTGAGGTAGACATGTGGGGGGGTGTTAGAACGAGCCGTTTTAGGTAGGCGTGGTTAACTCTTAACTTTTATAAAGAATATCTCTTTGGATTTGAGACTTTAGTCTTTGCAACTTTACAGATCTTCTTTATGCACCAAGACTTGTAACACTCCAAAGAGAAAGGAAAAATTTAAATCGCATCCTATGACCACTTTAAACTAAAAGCCCTTACCAATGTGTGGCTATATTGTTGCATCTCCAATAGTTTATTTTTCGCCTGTGAAACAATGGACCTGGATCAATGTTGCCACCTTGTTGTCAAACTATGTAGTAAAAAAAAAATAAGATGCATATGCGAGCGACACATGGTTACAAAAATCGGGGCTGTGTACATACTGTGAAATTTGCAGCTGTGAAACAATGGACCTGGATCAATGTTGCCACCTTGTTGTCAAACTATGTAGTAAAAAAAAAAATAAGATGCATATGCGAGCGACACATGGTTACAAAAATCGGGGCTGTGTACATACTGTGAAATTTGCATCATGCAAATCTGAATGTAGATCTGAAGTTTGCTTTGGGTTGAAGTCTCTCTAATACTCTGGTATCAAGATACATGCTTTGGGTTCTTCATTTCAAATAAATCTACAGGATATTTTTCCCCAAGTAAAACTCTCTATGTTTGAGCAACTGAAATAGTGATACTTGCCTTACCAAATACATTCTTCATATGGTCTCTCTCTTTCTCTGTCCGTTTCTGCCGCCCTCCCTGCATGCACTTCCGATCGCTCTAATGTTTTACAGCCATTATAAATCTGGCTTTGACTTGCTAAAGCAAACAAAGCTGGAGAGAGAGTGATCCCTCAAAAAACATTTTGTCAGTTCTAATTAGGGTTGAAATATGGCTCAACTATCTCCCTCTCTCTCTCGCTCTCTTTCTAATATCCATTGCCCTCCCTTCTTCGCCAACAAAACTGTTTAGAGCTCAACACTGTTTATTCTTTCTTCTCGTCTCTCTCTTTACCCATCTCTCCATCATATTCCTCTTCTCTTTGAACCAAACTACAAGTGATTAAAGCACAGGGCTTCCAGCACACAAATATCTATGAGCTATGTATCTAAACGGCGAGCTAGCGTCAGGCTAACCTACTGTAGCATGTTGGCTCCTTTAAAACAGATAGCGTGTAATTGCGCGTTTGGCCCGCAGTGCTCTAAAGGCCACAGTGTCTGCTTTTGTCTGCGGTAGCAAGTTTACCCCTACACTGCGATCGCATCCTACAGGCTATGCAAATCAATGCTACCTACACACACACAGCTAAACGCGAATGCAGTCTTGATGAAACGGAGCATGGTTTGTGTGAGTATGCGAGTGTGTCTTTTGGCATGCATTTTTCACGCTTTATTTAGTGTTTGTTCAAAAACAAGAGGACCACCTATGTGAAACTGGGCTTCACTTCAAAGACACACACAGAAAATGTTCTCTTGTGCATTTGTTCTGTTCCCAATTAAACGCTACAGACACAAAGATCAGAAAGGTGTTTTAAGTGAGAAAAGTTTCTTGCATGGTTGAAGTGTGCTGAGTTTTTGAACTGAAGGGTGATTTGGAAGGGGCAAGACACATTTCAATAATCTTCAACATATACACACACAGTCTTAAATAAATATTGTCCACCACCTAATGTTTTTTTTCCCCACCATTATTTCTTCTTTTCATAGTAGTTTTTGTCCCTGTTTCCTGATTAGAAAGTTATTTGCTGCCACCTTAAAGTTTTATTATTTGTATTTTACTTTATCACATTGACTTGCTCAAGTGCTGATTATGCAACGTGATTAAATTGTAATCAATAATGAAATTGTGATTTAAGTGTATACTTGTATATAGTTCTGCCATACATTTTTATATGTTTGGAAAGACGCTGAAATGTGCAATATTAACATCTGGAGAACTGAAATTTAAAAACATTTACATGTGTACAAATTTTAAAATGCAATTCAGATTTAACAAATGTAAAAAGTTATAAAATACGGAATTGATGGTATTCAAAATTGATTTTATGGTTTTATGTAAACAAGTAATTTACACCTTTTATTTAATTTAAATGTGTATGTTTTGTGTGTGTGTGTGAAATTAAGATGTGATTTACTCATTTGTTGAATTAAATAGTTGTTGAACTTTGATTATATAAAAAAAAAATCCAGTAAAATTGCAGATAACTTCAGTTCAAATCTAGGATTTAATTTATAATAAATTTGCAACTCTGTCTTTCTCAAACAACATTTCTTCACTGCTTACCTATAAACAAGAACCCAACTATAGGCCAATTGTGGTGGTTCTCTCGCAAAGGTTATGACAATTCCAGCTTCCAAATTCATAACCATGTGTCTCTGAAGATGTCCAATCTTTACGTTTATGTTTAGGTTTACGTTTACGTTTTAAAATCAGTGTCTATCCAACAATACCATTATTGGTAAATACTGTGTTGCATCATAATAATAGTTCGATGTTGCACCAATTTGATTGACAGTAATATTTAAACAATAGCGTACAGTCAAGGCAGTCATTATCCCCCCAAAAAGAAGCAGTTAGTTTTATTATGGTCAGCTGAATGTATCTTGATTAGTACAGCATTTAATTTAACAGTTTAATGATAATTACACAAAAATATCTGACCATGACAAGACCAATCGGAATGCAATATTCCAGATAATCATGTAATATAGAATTTCTCAGCCAGTGCATGATGCCATAGTTGAAAACGAGCAGGAGCTTAACAATGTGTGGTGGTGTGTGTGTGTTTGTGGGTCTTTTTTGTTAACAGGCGGTACATGAGTTGAAGGAAAGGAGAGGTCAACTCGCATTTCCTAAATGGCTTAAAAAGTGAAAAAAATATTCAAGTACCAAGTAAATGTTGAATAGCGCCCTGGGCAAAGCAAAAGAGAGACGCTAATGACTAGCACACAGTCACACGCACAAAAACGCACGGTCTGACACCTCCACTCAGCACTTGAAAAGCCCCATAATGCACCATTCACGGCACCATTAGTGTAAATAAAGAGAAACGGTTTCAGTAAATACGGCTTATACGTGTGTCTGTATCACTTTTCCCAGCTCAGGCCTCTGTCCAAACAAAACTTCTGTTCCATCTCCATTTTGCCCTGTGGCGAGAAGGAGGGGGGTGTTTCTGAGGGTGTGTGGTGGGGGGGGGGGTCATAGTTGTAATCCTGCATATCAATTACAACCTCTCCTCCTCAAAAGAAATGACAGGAAAAAAATGGATGAGGGAAAAAAAAGAATGAGAGCGAGCTGCACGGCGAAGTTGATTTATGGTGAAAAGAGGAACTGTTTATGGACTCTCTGAAGTCAGGGAAGCTTTTAGAGGTCGGGCCCAATAGGGGGTTGTGTCAATGGAGAAAAATCTTGGTGTTATTTTTTGATCAAAATTCAGAGTGGTATTTATACTTCAAGCCTTGTTCCAGGGCTTGAGAAGTAGATGTTTGAACAGTGAGCAGGCGCCGCATCTCCTCCTACCCACACAGGAGAGGATGAAATGGGCTGCAACCGCCTGTTGGTTCTCCAATCCAACAACCCACAAAGTCAGGTCAGCCACAGTACTTCAAAATCGCCACACACAAATACTTGCACCCTTTTGGCCCAGACAGAAAGCTGTTTAAGTAACCTTTGACCTCTCTAATGCATTAATTAGGGTCGGGGTCACACGTTCACAGCATCTTGAGTGCATTGGTGGCTGCGTATGCAGAGTTTTATTTATCTTAAAATAATTTTTAGTGCAGCTACGCGTTCAACTTTTGAGGACTAGTGGGCACCAGTGTCTGTGACCTTATGAAATGACCTTAAATTGACCTTATTATAAACTCTAAGTGACCTCATTCAAACATTAAAGAATTTTCTTCATCCACCTTTAAGCTCTCAGTAATAACCTCTTAATAACCTTGTTATAACATGGTAATAAAACATTGATAACCTTTAGATAACCTCTAAAGATCAACTTTATATCCCTTTGCCACTCAATCATGCACTAAAATTTTAATTTCTGAGATCCTTTGAGAGACGTTTTTGGCAACACTCCCTCAGCGTTTCTTGTCCCGTGTCATTGTAGGTCAGAAAAGTGACTGACGCTTGTGTATTTAGCCTGACAAATGTTTCCCAAAAAGTTTTATGTGGTAAAACGACAACAACCACGCACGTCAATCCTGATTACAGGGTAAACGCAGAAATAGAGCCATCGATGACTTGCCGTCATATCGCTGTCTGCCTCAGACAGAAACAAAAACAAACAGTCAAGCCAATTAATAGTAGTCGTTCAAGGTTTCTATCAAAGACTTTGTGGTTTTGTCAATGTGATACCATCAAGACTGTGCTTGCTACCTCCCTTTTTCCGATTGGCGCCTGGGTCTTGTTATGAGAATGGCTACGGAGTCCCAAGAGGGCCACTCTTCAGTGCCGCCCCCACGGGACCTGCAAAAACGCATTAGTAAATTAATGTCCACCCCGGGAACACTTCTCACGTTAGCAGGGTTATCCTGTTGTCCTTAGGGCCCTGGGGAGGAATCGTAAGTGGGGAGAGGGGTCAGTAATTGATAGGTCCTTTTTCAATTGCCAGCCTAACTGCAAGTCCAGCGGCGGCCAAAGACAACCGACTTTAAATAACTATCTAAAGAAAACACGAACTTATTCCGTCTGTCTTTCGCTCTCCTCCTTGTCCCGTCATGAAAACCCCAGGTGGAAGGAGTTCTTGCATCGCATGTTTCCATTTTCCGGGGACGGAGGGCGTTATATCAACATAATACAGAATGCACGTTCAAATAACAGGAAGAGAGTTCTGAGATGGCTGCGCCGATCGGGCGAGCTCCGTGAATTCTCTTTTCCTTGCGAGGAAAAGGCTATTTAATTTCAGTAATGATTTTCTGCGCTGCGGTTTGATGTGTGCCGATAGGGCAGTGTTTTTGTTGGCGGGGCAGAGAGGTGCATGCATCCGTGTGTGTGTGTGTGTGTATGTGTGTGTGTGTGTGTAAAGCTTGGTACCTGAGACGGAGGTTGTGTTTTTTGGGAAGTACAACATGTGCTTTGGATTAAACCTGTGTTATAAGTGTTTGACATTAACATGCAGTCATTCACTGGGCAAAAGTGAGGAGAGGGAGCTTTTAGAGTGCTACGGCTGTCCTAACACTTCTCAACAGCGTTCAGAGAGGGAGAGAGAAAAAAAAAGATGGGTGGAAAACAAGGTACAGATTGACTTTGCCAAGAAGTAAAATGAGTATTACTTCTTAGAATGTGTGTTGGATTGGCATTACTAACCATTAGCAATAAGTCATGACTTTATTTTATTAGCACATTACTGTGTGCTGCACGTGTGTGTGGGCCTTGCCTTAGAAGTCCCATCTGCCCTCATTCACTCTGCATGTTTGACATCTTTTCATCTTTTTACCCTCATACCATTAACAAAATATTTACATGTTTCACCATTCACCCTTTTTCTTTCTTTTGAGTTGAAATTCTAACAACTCATAAAAGCCAGTAAAAATGAAAGACATTGTGAAAAAGTTAAACAGATAAAAATCAAGGATTTTTTGTTAACATGATGAAAAGATCTTTCTAAAGTTAAAGATGAACTTTCTTCCTTTCTTTTCATTTTGAAAATGTGAAATATATTTCAGGTTTTTTTTCAACCCAAAAGAACCCACACCCCACTCATACTCTTAGTAAACCCAACTATCCTGTAATATAAAAAAACTTTGGACTTTACAGTGAGTTCCATTAAAAACATTAACAAACATTATCATCTCATCAACCTACTTTCTGAATTAACAACCTTTACATCCTTTGCAATGTCCTAAATTCGTCACACCACTGTGTTGTTTGACAGAGAGTTTTTAATTGGACTTTTTTTCTCTCTCTCTCTAAAGAAACAACTGATATAAAAAGTCCACGGCCCCTGGTTGAAAGTGTTTAAAAATGCTTGAGCATAGCACTATTTTAATTAAATATTATGTGTAAAATACTTAAAATAAATACAAATTTAAAACAAAAGGAAGAGCAAAAAAATGATTCTTAATATAATTCAATTTATGCAGTTTCTTTCTGACTCAAAATAAACTGATAAAGCATTTTCCAATTGGATTTTTGACACACATTCTGAAGATCATTAATGTGCAATTTTGTGTATGCCTGTAAACGTGTTCCGGCAAGGGAAAAGAAAAGGATGGCTTTCCTCTTTTGCGGTTTATTTATAATGTTTGTATTACGCAGTATCGTTGCAGGCATTGATTCGAACACGATAACTTTTGGCTCGCGCGCTGCATCAGCACTGATGTTAGATAGTGCAGGAAAGAGGCAGTATGAGTCTGTCTGAATGAGGCAGCACTTCAAAGTCGGTTTAAGCGGCCTGAGCTGTTTCAGTCAACACCTTTCTGTCATCCTTTTCTCCACTACATCTCTTCCTAACATTATTATCACAGCAGCGTAACTCTGATAAAACACAATGCTGGAATTTCACGCTGCTCCACGTACCCGACTGGCCACAGACAGACACACACACACACACACACACAGTCAAGTAAACACAGGAGTCTCTTCATCTGTGTATAGGTTACTCCATATCTGTGATGGTGGAGTTATAACTCAAGACTCGACTAACACTGGGTGCACTTATCTCTTCAGGGTTTCCCACAGGGGAATGTGGTTATGCCAAGAGATTTGGCTCCACATGTAAGGAGAACTAGCCAACAAGAGGAAGGGGGAGGG
>NW_015505405.1:1376963-1384099 GCF_001515645.1 Sinocyclocheilus grahami
AGGATGAATTCGGGGGGAAAGAAGGGGATCCATACGGGCACACAATGGAAACAAAAACACTGAGAGAAAAAACACGGAAACAAAACGGAGGGGAGACACGGAGGTAACTGTATTTTGGTCCGAAGATGTAGATAAAAAAAAAACTGAAGATCTCCATTTGAACTCAAAACAATTATGAGATTTATCAGAGCTCTATCCTCCACATTAGTTTTATAACTTGGTATCTAAGATTATAGACAGTATTTAAGACTACAAAAATACCAATTACAAGTCTCAATTTGAACGTAAACATTTGTCATCAAATTAAATTAAACCAAATTATCAGAGCTACAGAATCCCATTCACATTATTTTTATAGCTTCTGTATTCTTAAATACTGTATATACACTCTTAGATATCAGGATGCCAACTGAAAGTCAAAAACCTAAAAAATACTGCTCATCAAATAAAACAAAACCAAATTATTAGGGCTATTCCATCCATATTAATTTTATAACCTTGTAATCACTAAAACGCTACCCATACTCTTAGATACCAAGCCACTTGTTTAAAGTCAGAAACTTTAATTTGATATCAAATATTTCCCATTAATTCCAAAAAATACCAAATTTTCAAAGTAATGCATAGTTTTATCATAATTTCCTCCATTGCTCAATACTCTTACTTTACATCAACAGTCTCATACATGTCTAGACATTTTTGGAGAAAAAATGAGACCGTTGATACTGAAATAAAACACGACAGACCAACTTCTGAACTTTAAAGGTCTCCATTTGCTCTCCATCCAAATTCTAGCAGCACCAATTGAGATGTTAAAGAGACCTCAATTGTGAGGAATGTGTTAAGTTATATTGGAACTCATTCCACAAGTGCACAGTAAATGAGAATGTATCAGCGGCAGATTGTTGGAAAGGAATCGTCGAAATGGAAACAGACTCAAAGGGCCCTGTGACTACAAAGTCTCAAATCAATACTTGAACCCCTTCCGTCCCTCTCCAGACAGAGTTGTCTTCCCTGTGTCTTCTCTTCCTCCATCTTTCATCCCTCTATCATCAACCCACCTCGCACACCCCCAACCGACCTTGTGGGGTCACCTGTCTTTGTCCTCCGAGCTCCGAGAGAGCTTTGTGGGAGTGTGTGTGTGAGGTTGTGAGCGAGCGAGCGAGTGTGTGTGTCTGGGCTTCTTATCTCTCTGGGCTGCTGCTGTTTTAAATTATTCATCCCTACTGCTCCTGCACACACACACACACACACATGCACATCTCCATCACATGCCTGCCCGCATCCGCCCGCCCGAGAGGCGGTCTCCGTGGCAACCTTATCAAAGATCGCAGATTTCAGCTCGAGAAATGAAATAAAAGGGGAAATTGGCTGCATTAGCATAAGAGGAGGAAGCCTGGAGTTGAATACACACCCCTGAAGCCGCCCCCTCCGCTTCTCCTTCATCTTCCTCGCTCTTCCTCCTCCTCCTCCACCTCCTACCCGCAGTTCTTATCTCGCCCATCTGATCGTTCTCTCTCTCTTTCTATATATATATATATATATATATATATATATATATATTCTGTACCCCCCTTTCTCTCGATTTTTGTTCCTCCCTGGCTAGGGGGGGGGGGACTGGGGGAGAGAATGAAACGAAAGAGGAAATAGATTTGGTCTGGATGACCTTTGACCCTTTCAGAGAGAGTAAACAATATGCAGTAACCTGGGAGACGGGGCATGGGGATGTCAGGGGCGACTGCTTGACAGGCGACTTGATTTCCTGTGGAACAGGGGGCTCGTTTCCTGCATTTTGTGAGGGTTTATTTTGGCAGACCTAGTCTGGTCCATAGAGACCCTCCCCTTTCAGATTGACTTTGACCTACAGCTGTATAGAATTGTGAATTTTCCTTGTGATACCGTATAAACCTGTTACATTCTTAAACAAATCATATCAAACATTTTTTTCTCCAGAATCCTGCAGCTTCTAGAACCAATAGTCTTCCCATCAGGATTGGGATCAAATGGAGGTGAATCCTTTTAAAACTACTGGTTAACAAGAAATCAAAATGTACTCTATTTTCTTATCACACATTTCTGGAAAATTAGTTTGTCTCAATCTTTCATTATATACTAAAAATTCCACCTCTAAACAAATTTCCTTGTTTTATGACATCATTTAGGCCATGAAGGATATTGGATAACACCTGGATAACATTATCCAATAGTCAAATACTTAGGCAATTTGGTCACACTTTAAGGTCCAATTTGACTACGACTTTTGCCCTAAATAAACTCCCAATTTGCTGTTTATAGTAGTTAGTAAGGTAGTTGTTAATTTTAGGTATTGGGTGCTTAGGGATGTAGAATATGCTCATGCAGAATATGTGCTTTATAAGTACTAATAAACGGCCAATATGTTAATAATTGGCATGCTAATAAGCAACTAGTTAATAGTGAGAATTGGCCCCTATACTAAAATGTTACCACAATTTTTAGGGTATTGCTGTAGACAGCAGTTAACGGTGATTTAATGCTGGTTGAAGTTAATGGATTAAATGTAATACCAATAAAATAATACATAATTTGAATACATCAAGATGTTCTCATGGTGATGTAAGCTCACATTCAGGTTATGGTGGTATGTGATACTTCCATATATCCATCTTTTCAACATCCAATCAATTCCCAATAAAACATTTAATTATATATTACTGACAAAATATATTAGAGTTTGGCATAAAATTGTATGTTCGTTATAAAATGCCCATGGTGTTTTATGGTTTTAAAAATGTACATGACTTTTTCAAGCCTACTGTAAATCACAGTTTCAAATGAACTTGAAAATCTGAACAGGCATCATACACTTACTAACTTTGTAATAGAGCATGTGAAAAGAGGGAAAACTGTCCATCATACACCAAATGACTGAGGAACATACGCTACCAGACTTTAAAGTTGTTCCGATCACAACAAACTTACGCAGAAATGTGTGCCTTGTTGCAAGAATGCGCGTGACAAAAGAAAACCGTATGTGTTCTAAAACTGGCTGAAAATATCAAACATATTTGATACTCTCCAACTATCCTCAAGTCTGTGACCATCGTATACTACTCAAATCTGTAGACTGGCTCTGACTTTCGCCAACTAGTGTCAACACCTCCAGACCGTAAACCGGTGGAAAATCAGGGGAAACATTTTGTAGTGTATTCCAGCCTTAATGTGTGAACTTATCAATGAAAATGTTATACAAATTTCAGATTGAATGTCCATATTCACAAATGCCCAAGAGTGATATTAAACTAAGATAATATTAATATTTTAAACCTTCTACAGGAGATATTCAAAAACATGCTTCTGTGACGTGAACTGACCAATGAAAACACCTGCAAGGAAAAAGCACAGAACATTTTTATTTTTAGGGTATTGCTGTAGACAGCAGTTAACGGTGATTTAATGCTGGTTGAAGTTAATGGATTAAATGTAATACCAATAAAATAATGCATAATTTGAATACATCAAGATGTTCTCATGGTGATGTAAGCTCACATTCAGGTTATGGTGGTATGTGATACTTCCATATATCCATCTTTTCAACATCCAATCAATTCCCAATAAAACATTTAATTATATATTACTGACAAAATATATTAGAGTTTGGCATAAAATTGTATGTTCGTTATAAAATGCCCATGGTGTTTTATGGTTTTAAAAATGTACATGACTTTTTCAAGTCTACTGTAAATCACAGTTTCAAATGAACTTGAAAATCTGAACAGGCATCATACACTTACTAACTTTGTAATAGAGCATGTGAAAAGAGGGAAAACTGTCCATCATACACCAAATGACTGAGGAACATACGCTACCAGACTTTAAAGTTGTTCCGATCACAACAAACTTACGCAGAAACGTGTGCCTTGTTGCAAGAATGCGCGTGACAAAAGAAAACCGTATGTGTTCTAAAACTGGCTGAAAATATCAAACATATTTGATACTCTCCAACTATCCTCAAGTCTGTGACCATCGTATACTACTCAAATCTGTAGACTGGCTCTGACTTTCGCCAACTAGCGTCAACACCTCCAGACCGTAAACCGGTGGAAAATCAGGGGAAACATTTTGTAGTGTATTCCAGCCTTAATGTGTGAACTTATCAATGAAAATGTTATACAAATTTCAGATTGAATGTCCATATTCACAAATGCCCAAGAGTGATATTAAACTAAGATAATATTAATATTTTAAACCTTCTACAGGAGATATTCAAAAACATGCTTCTGTGACGTGAACTGACCAATGAAAACACCTGCAAGGAAAAAGCACAGAACATTTTTCTCATTTAATATTCAGTTTCATTCTGAAATGCGTCACATTATGGACATAACATTATTATTATTTTTTTTTTGAATGTGCAAAAATCAAAGTGAATTATTTGGGCCTATCCATGGAACAATTAGTGACTGTGTTATTGTCTTTGTAAGTGTGTATATTTGGCTTTTAGGCCTGTAGCCGACCGCAGCATCTGATTTTGGAGGCCACTTTACCCAGAGAGATATGTAATCACACCCACCCTGTCTCACTTTCTTATCCCACACAGCCCGATTATCACTTCTGTTTGTTCCTTTCACTTTTTCCAAATCCACAAGGTTGGAAAATCATATAAATCTGTGTAATTATTGTCTCAATTTCCACAGAGATCATCCGTCAACATAAACTTCACAGTGCTTGCTTGCAAAAGATACTTTTGAAGAGGATGCTGGGACGTTTTTTTTTTTTTTTTCCCCCTGTTTAGAACATATCAATTCCAGGCCTTTTGTTGTTGGTCATAATAAAGCTCTAGCAAACGGAATTGTTCTCACAATGCCTTGGTTTTTGTATTTGCTTGAATATGAAAGCATTAGCGCATGTTTTAGCTTTTATTCAGCCATTTGTTTATTTGTGTTTAGCATTTTTGAAACATCCATTCTTGCTTTGCAATAGAGATTTTGCCACAGGGCCCCGAGTTGTTTCGACGTCAACATTTGTAGCCTTTGACGCTGCTAATCTTGTTAACACCAATTAAAGGGAAGTGCAAAGAAAATCACGCAGGGTGTTGGTCTCGTTGGTGGTCCAGAAAAGACAGTTTTGTTTTGCGACAGAGTGGTTGGAGGCCATTTTGCGTGTTTGTAAACCCCCCCCCCTCCCCCCCATTTCTTCAGCCTACGTCTGATTTCTTATAGACATAAAAGACTGTAATGCCTCCGGGCTTTAGTCCCGCCCACTCACTGTCTACGACGTTAGCATCCAGCGCAAAATGCTACTTAGCACCGAAGCTTCCGTAAATAGCCTGTAGAGATGGGGCAAAAAGTGTATGTTTGCCTGTATCTGTGTGTGTAAGGGATACAGTAAAGCCAATTGCACCAAGACCACACATTCAGCGAGCGATTCCTTCTTTGGCTCGCTTACACATTGGACACACACGCACACACACATTACATTGATGGTGGTAGCTGTAATGATGACTGACAGCGAGAGACGGCGGACAAATGTTGATCCCCCACAATCCTCTGCAGTGCCTAACTTCCCCTCGTGCTGTTGTGGCAATGTGAGCAGTGCTGGGCCCCTGATAACCGGTATGGGGCTGCCGCCTCAGAGAGTGAATATGCGCGGTTCCGGTCAGTGCTGAGCGTGTGCGGCGACTTTGATACTCCACTGCATCGTGGGTATTTGGCCATGAACAATTTACAAGTTTGCGTGTGTGTTTATAGGAGGCATATTTTTGCAGTCCACTCTGCAGATGTTTCTGTAATTTATATGCAGGATTTTGCAGTATAGAGCGGATTGGGAAACTTTTGTGTGGCTTCTACAGTGAACATGTAGAAATATATTTAAATTAAAGGCAAAATTCAAGCTTTTTTTATTGTTCCCCATTGATTAATTGATTGCTCTCAATAACTATTTACATTAATGCAGTTTTGCAGAAATTTCTTGACTTCTGTTCTCGTTCTATTCATTATTTGTGGCTGAAACTGTTAGCTTATGATATGAATCTTGTTTTTGTTTTTGACTTTGTTTTTGTTGTGCTCTGTGGTAATTTGATTACGTTGGCTAATGTCATCTAGCTAGCTGGCCAATCTAAGTAAACAAAGTAGCAGTCTAGCAGAAGAATCACCTAGCTGTATTCCCTATTTCCAGTTCTGCCATACAAAATGATATTGGGCATAAAGAATATAATTCAGGATTGGTTTGGGGTTTGCAAGAAATCTGCATTATATATGACACACTTCTGAAGAAAACCTGATGAGCTCATGAAATTCAACAAAGCCTCATTAAGCTATGCACTAATAGTATACAAATATATTATATAATCAATACAAGTTGATAAAGCAGTCACCTTATCTTGGATTTTAACTGACATCTAGCAGCATCAATGCAACATCATGCAAAATGAAAAAAAAACTATTTGGGGACTGATGCCGTTGCCATGAGTATTGGCTGTTTATTAGTACTTATAAAGCACATATTCTGCATCACCATATTCTACATCCCTAATCCTACCCAGTACCTAAACTTAACAAAGACCTTACTAACTATAAATAGGCAGTAAATTAGGAGTTTATTGAGGCAAAAGTCATAGTTAATGGTTTGGTAATAGCAAGAATTGGACCTTAAAATAAAGTGTGACCGGTTTTTGATATGAGGTGAGTCCTCATTTGACCTGAGTATATGTTTTTAGAAATATTTTTCAGAAGTGATATTAATTTCTTCAGGGGTAAATCTTATTAAAAGGAAAAATTGCTGAGCACACCTTTAATCTTTCTCATAGTTATCTGGTCCATCGCCATACAACAGCTTATTTTTAAAATGATCTTAATGGTTCCCCCAAATCAGTTTAATAGGGGATCTAATTCTAAGATCATTTGTAGACAAACATACAACCATTTGGAAAAATTTGTGTGGAAACACTATTAACTTTTAGGGTAATATAGGAATATATTATTTATATTAATTAAGGCATTTAAACTAACTAAAAATCATACCTCACACAAAATAGTATACATATCCAAATAAAGTATTTATTTTCAAAACATCAGAACAAAACAGATTATCCATGTTTATGACACATTCCATGTGTAATCAATTATTTTTTACATATGTAATAAAGGTATTAATAT
>NW_015505405.1:1384236-1393973 GCF_001515645.1 Sinocyclocheilus grahami
TATATATATATGTGTGTGTGTGTTATGAAAAGCTCTGAAAGTCGTATGTTTGTGTGAAGCTACAAGATTCTTGAAAACATGAATTCAGGGGAACAAAAGAAATGATTAAGCCCAGGGCGAAGGGGGGCGGATGAACTCATAAATCTTTGCTATCTCTCTGTTTTTGTGTTTTTATCAGCAGACCCTTGTGTTTTGTTGTATGTTATTGAGGCTGGACGAGACTAGGGAAGATATGTCCCGATCGGAGACCAGAGAGCAGAGGGGGAGGAAGCTGAGAAAGATGTAGGACGAAAAATATGAAGAGTGGGTTTGACGATACTACATCATAAAATAATACAACAACTGGAAAAATAGACATAAAAGGCATTTAGCATCAAAGATCTTTGAAGGGGAATGACCCTGTGAGGTCATAAAGCAGACAGTGATGTCATGCAGAGACTGTGTGTTTTGAGGGGGAGGATTATTGTGTATTAGTGGTTCACTCATCTGTAATCCCCAAGGACAGTCAGAGATTATCGCAAATAATACACAACTTGAATTATGAATATATACAGTATGAATCCATGTGAATATGTTTGCTTTGGGGTATATCGCTGCTTTGTCAGTGGCTGATGTGGATTTTGTACACAAAATGGTGTCCATATTAATGTGGCAAGTTGCGCTGATGCAATAACTAAACTCTACATCACCTAAAAACACCCCTTAATATTAATTTTGTCATTGTTTAGATTAAGCATGACTTTTCACATGCATCCATGTTTCTTCATTACTATGAAGAAACAAATATGGTTTGTTGTCATGTTGCCATACAGCCCCATGAACACTTATGTGTGTGAGTGTGTTTCTGCTATGAAGTTGTTGGTTTGTGATTATATTCTTAACAATATTTGTGTCGTAGGAGTGTATGAGCATGTGTGGCCATCGGCGATCCCTGTTTTTATGAGTTATACAATTACACATCCGTGAGTGTTGGGAAAGTCCTATGAAGTTGTGTATATGTGTGTGAGTGGGTGTATATCTGGGACCGGCCGTGGTGGTACGCTTCTCTTTGTTGGTAAATCACACGCACACATGGTCGGGTGGGGAGGCAGATTGTGGTTCCAGTGGGGTTTTCTGAAACAGGTTTTTCGTCCGCTCTGCGTTTAAAACTCCTCTCTTAAATTCACCCCATTCTCCACTCTCTTCTCGCCCCCTCTCTACCTACTACTCTCCTCTCATACCCAACTGCTACCCTGATGCAGGCTCCTGATGCTTCTCTAACATCTTTTGGGTTCCATCTGTGAAGATCCTTGCACACACAGTCCGAAATTTTCGTATTAGTTTTTTCGTACTCGTCATCCTAAAAATTAATCACGCTCAGAAACCTTGCACACTTGAGTCCAATGCGCATTAATCAATCCGTTAAGAAAACATTCACAAAACAGAACTAAATGGAGTCTTCAAGCAGTGAGGATGATTTTGTTGTCTTCTCGCTTCTTAAAAAGAGAAAAAGAAAGGAAATGTTGGGTCCATCCAATCCTGAGATATAGAGAGGAAGGAGAGTTCCCCCTCGTTATTAAGGAGCAGCGGGATTATCCTGGGTGATTCAAAGTTTACTTCAGGATGCCAGTGGCTCAGTTTGATGCTTTGCTACCGATACTAGAGCCACATATTAAAAAGAAGACCATCAATTTCTGTGAACTCAGTGTGCAAGGATCTTTACAGTGCTTTGTGCTGCGAGACGAAGTGGAACGCCATTCTGGATTTTGGCGTTCGCATTTACAGTGACTCTGAATTGTCAAAACACCTCTCAAAATCAAAATTTAATCTGTGTGACCTCAAAATATATTTGGGAGCTTTTGTGCGAGTGCATGTAATTGTTGTCGTGCGACCTGTTTTCATATCTCTAAAAACGATCAGAGCATGTGCCTTCTGAGTGCTGATATGGTGTGCCATTCCATCAAACGTTACATAACCAATTAAACTTCAGCTTTACATTGTTAACGTTAATGTAGATTTTAGATTGGTTAATATTAGCTGTCAATCACTCAGTCACTGCTTTCTGCTGTCAGGTGACAGGGAGCTAACTACCGCGGGGAATGAAAAGAGCTGAAGAAGAGATAAAATGAAAAGAACACTGACAGATTTCTTTTGTAAACCACCTAAAGTTACAAATAATGGTGCTGGTGATAGCGATCATGTGGTGAATGTTGATCCACCAGCCGAAAAGAAGGCGTACAGTTTTCAGAGAGAATGGTTGAAAGACTTCGAGTGGCTTCGCTATGAAAATGCACTGTGCTCTATGCACTGCATTCACTGTAAAGCCTGTGGGACGGAGTTTGCAGGTAACAGCGTTCACCACTGAATCTACACATTTCGTAATTGTTGTTTTACGATGTGCGGTTTGACATTATCGAGTATATTGCAAAATCCAAACAATACGTGCATGCATACATGATGTGTTGAAGTCTAGTAGGTAAAACTAGTGCGTGTGCGCATTTAGAGTGCGTTCTTTCGCTGCATGATTCATTCAATTAAAATGCATCACAAAATACAAGATATGGGGCCTTTATATCATTT
This sequence comes from Sinocyclocheilus grahami, assembly GCF_001515645.1. Classification (NCBI taxonomy): domain Eukaryota; kingdom Metazoa; phylum Chordata; class Actinopteri; order Cypriniformes; family Cyprinidae; genus Sinocyclocheilus; species Sinocyclocheilus grahami. The sequence goes on from NW_015505405.1 coordinate 1,386,796, forward strand.
CATATATTTAATCAATACGACAAGAAGAGTGCCGTTTTTTTCTCTCCAAAAATCAGCATGATTACAAATGTGATATTGATTTTATACAAACTGTTCAATAAACAAGTTGATATTAAGAGCCTTACGTTTTAGACACCATATTGCCTGTTTTTTCTCTATTTCTCCAACAAAAATAATTCCAAACTAAGCCACAGCACTGTTTTGCATCTGACATGAAGGTGTCTCGTTCCTGAATGAATCAACCGTTTAAATGATTCGGTGACTTGCTGCCACCTACTGGCGATTTTAATTTCACATTTAAAGTTTGAATTGTCAAAACACCTCTCAAAATCAAGGCTTGAAATTGTGACCATTTTGGTCGCATATACTCTCGAAATTTAATCTGTGTGACCTCAAAATATATTTGGGAGCTTTTGTGCGAGTGCATGTAATTGTTGTCGTGCGACCTGTTTTCATATCTCTAAAAACGATCAGAGCATGTGCCTTCTGAGTGCTGATATGGTGTGCCATTCCATCAAACGTTACATAACCAATTAAACTTCAGCTTTACATTGTTAACGTTAATGTAGATTTTAGATTGGTTAATATTAGCTGTCAATCACTCAGTCACTGCTTTCTGCTGTCAGGTGACAGGGAGCTAACTACCGCGGGGAATGAAAAGAGCTGAAGAAGAGATAAAATGAAAAGAACACTGACAGATTTCTTTTGTAAACCACCTAAAGTTACAAATAATGGTGCTGGTGATAGTGATCATGTGGTGAATGTTGATCCACCAGCCGAAAAGAAGGCGTACAGTTTTCAGAGAGAATGGTTGAAAGACTTCGAGTGGCTTCGCTATGAAAATGCACTGTGCTCTATGCACTGCATTCACTGTAAAGCCTGTGGGACGGAGTTTGCAGGTAACAGCGTTCACCACTGAATCTACACATTTCGTAATTGTTGTTTTACGATGTGCGGTTTGACATTATCGAGTATATTGCAAAATCCAAACAATACGTGCATGCATACATGATGTGTTGAAGTCTAGTAGGTAAAACTAGTGCGTGTGCGCATTTAGAGTGCGTTCTTTCGCTGCATGATTCATTCAATTAAAATGCATCACAAAATACAAGATATGGGGCCTTTATATCATTTCATATATTTAATCAATACGACAAGAAGAGTGCCGTTTTTTTCTCTCCAAAAATCAGCATGATTACAAATGTGATATTGATTTTATACAAACTGTTCAATAAACAAGTTGATATTAAGAGCCTTACGTTTTAGACACCATATTGCCTGTTTTTTCTCTATTTCTCCAACAAAAATAATTCCAAACTAAGCCACAGCATTGTTTTGCATCTCTGAGCAACATGATGGTGTCTCGTTCCTGAATGAATCAACCATTTAAATGATTCGGTTCAATTGCAATGACTCACTTCTTAACAGTGACTTGCTGCCACCTACTGGCAGTTTTAATTTCACATTTAAAGTTTCAAATATTTCAATTATCAGAGTTCAACGTTTTATGTTAACAATATTAAAACATTTATGCATGTGTAACTGCAGGTTAAATGCATTCATGTCCTGCATTAATCAGTGTGTAAATGCGTCTAAATGCCACTTCAGATGCAGCTTCTGTTTCCTCTGCATTGCAAAGATAAATTTTGTTGATACTTTAATTTGCTTGATAACAGCCCAAATGTCTTATTATGATTCACTGATTAAATATAAGAATTTGACTCAAATAATAATGCACACTTTTAGAAAAAATGGCTTTAAGGTAAAAATGACCATAAAAGGCAAAAATCTATTTGAACTTATTGGAAAATATTAATTTATGTCACTGCTGTGAACTGACCACCACACATAATATGAAGAATATCAAAAACTTTAGGAGTCAGCTGTCCACTGTAGTCCTTAAGATATCAGCACAGTAACACTCAGTCAAATTATCGTTATCGATAAAATCTCAGAAAATATAGAGATATTTTTTTGTCAATATCGCACACCCCTAGCCACCCCTAACCTGTTCTGTGCAATTGGCAGAGCTGAATGTAAAGTTTAACACCGCATACACCATTCTAACCCTTGCCAAAGAAGAGCTCTCTCTCTGTGTTTAACCAAACTCAGATTAACTTTAGGTTGTTTACAAATGAGATCTGTCAGTGTTCTTTTAATTTTCTCTCTTCTTCAGCCCATTCTTTTTCTCACCGTAGTAAGCGGAAAGCAGTGACTGAGTGATTGACAGCTAATATCAACCATTCTAAAATCTGCATTAAAGTAAAGAATGTAAGGATACAATCTGTTAATATATAATTTGCAGTTGTGGTGCTCATTAATTTTTGGTGAGTGCTCCTAAATTTTTGCTGGTGCTCCTAACTTTTTGAAGTTGGGAGCACCAGTGCTACAAAGTAAAAAAGTTAATTTCGAGCCCTGAAAATGCTTGCTACGGATGCAAAAAATGCAGAAAATCGAACCCGATCCGAATTTTTTTATGACGGACGAAAGTTTCGGAGGCAGTGTGTAAATGTGATTGACACAACGTGAGGTCGTATTTATTTTTCATATAAATTTCAAATCAGTGTTCAATGCCTTAAAGGGATAGTTCACCCAAAAATGAAAAGTCTGTCATTAATTACTCACCCTCATGTCATTCTAAACCCGTAAGACCTCCGTTCATCTTCGGAACACAAATTAAGATATTTTTGATGAATTCTGAGAGCTCTCTGACCCTCCCATTGACAGCAATGTAATTAACACTAATCAAGAAACGTAGCAAGGAGATCTGTAAAATAATCCATGTGACATCAGGGGTTCAACCGTAATTTTACGAAGCTACGATAATTATTTTTGTATGCAAAGAAAACAAAAATAACGACTTTATTCAACAATTATTATTCAACAATTCGTCCACTGAACGCAAACAGCGTATGCTGTTCTGTGTCAGTCGCACCACACGGATATGTTGTTTTCATTCAAATCAAAGCGTAAATAAACATAGAAAATCTATCCGCATGACACAGCTGACACAGAAAAGCATACACTGTTTGCGTTCAGTGGATACTCTCCAAAATTACGCTAGGCTGGAGACAAATTGTTGAATAAAGTTATTTTTGTTTTCTTTGCGTACAAAAAGTAATCTCGTAGCTTTGTAAAATTACGGTTGAACCCCTGATGTCACATGGATTATTTTACCGATTTCCTTGCTAAGTTTCTGGACGTTGATCGTGTTAATTACATTGCTGTCTATGGAGGGTCAGAGTGCATCAAAAATATCTTAATTTTTGTTCCGAAGATGAACGGAGGTCTTACGGGTTTAAGAACGACATGAGGGTGAGTAATTAATGAGATAATGTTCATTTTTGGGTGAACTATCCCTTTAAGTCTAACTTGTTCGCTTCACTCCTGTATGGTATTAGCTAGGGATGGGCGATATGGGTTTAAAAGTATATCGCGGTAATTTCTGGTATTTATTGCGATAACAATATCAATGACGATAAATCAGGGAATATTATGCATCCACTAAGAGACAAAAAAAATCCTGTTTCTTTAGAGAAAAGTATTATCTTTTCTATTTTTACCCTGGTGTTGTGAGCATTACTGAGAACACACGTAATATAATAACTATTTCATACTGGAAGCCGGAGGGCGCCCTTGCGCAGAAACTCCATATATGCATCACAGAAGTAACTGCACTGATGACGCTCCAGGAAACCCCTAATATGGACAAAGGTATCCAATTATCATTGTAGCTGAATGAAACGCAGATAGAGAAATTTTAACTGAGGAAACTTAACGGGGTTTTAAACACATTTTTCAAAAGTACAATTAACTCGTAAAACATTTTATGTGTGTGCCCTTTTAAGAATTGCTTAGTTGAAGCTAACACTAGGGCTGGACGATATCTTATCATTTGCGATATACCGGTAAAAATTCTCCCTACGATAAGAATTAGTCTTCCTGCGATTATAATGATAAAGCATAGTTGTTGAGATATTTTTGTGTGCGACCGGAGTGACATGGCGGAAGGCGGACGTAAAACTGAGGAGGCGTAAATCGCTAAACGAGGAGCTCCTTCTACAGTCTGGAACTGGTTTGGTCAGGGCTGTACAGTGCAACAAAAAATCGATGTGAGCCTTGAATAAATGTACTACAGTAGCATGTGTGCGATACAGTTTTGCATGTGTATGAGCCTTTTTACAAACCTGTTGTCCAACAAAGATATAATTTATTGACATGCTTTTTCTCCAAATTAACTTCATAACATCAGTCGAGTGTTTGAAATAACTTTGTGATCAGACGTGGTTTCATATCACAGAATGAGGCAGAAATCATACTATTTATACAGTGATAAAGGCTGTCGATTAGCATTGCATTATAAATATACTCTATCCTTATAAAAATACAAAAGATTGCTTGAAGAACACAGATAAACCATATATTGTCGCAATCGTATGTTTATTGTCTTTAATTATATAAAAATTATGTACACTCCATTTATATCAGTAGCCTAATAAAAGCTGTTTCATTTTACATAAAAGGGGTCACCACAAGGAGGCAGACATGTTGAGATCACATGACCAGCCGAATTTTACTCACCTATCGCTCTTGCTTGAACACCTTTGCTGATAAAATAAATTAAGTTTAGCTGCTTGTGAATGTCTGCAATGAATCAAATATTATGATATTATGAGATATTACATTTACATTTACATTTAGTCATTTATGCAGACGCGACTTACAGTTGGGGGATACATAAAGCGATTCTTCTTAAAAAGGCAAACAGACACAGGAAGTGCTTGTAATACCAAGTTTTTAGACATTGTTAAAAATGAGTACAAGCTAGAAAGAGAAGGAATAAATAAAGAGAGATAATATATATATATTTTTTTTTAATGATGATGATGATGAAGTCAAGTAGCTTAGAAAGAGATGAGTTTTCAGCTGTCGCTTGAAAATTGTCAGGGATTCAGCATTCCGGATAGGGGTTGGAAGATCGTTCCACCAGCCAGGAATGGTGAATGAGAATGTTCTGGAAAGTAATTTTGAGCCTCTCTGTGATGGTACCACGAGGCGCCGCTCACTAGCGGATCTCAGACTTCTGGAGGGGATGTAGATTCGTAATAGTGAGTGGAAGTAGGCGGGTGCGGAGTCTGTGGCTGTTCTATATGCAAGCATCAATGTCTTGAACTTGATTCGAGCCGCAACTGGTAGCCAGTGCAAGGAGATAAAGAGAAGATTATATTATATATATTATAGTGATAATTGAATAATCTATAAAAAAGATTGTTGTGGCAAAACAGCACCATAGGTAATTTCATTCCTCCTGCAAACAAGTCAAGCAGTGCTTATTTGTTTCAGTGGGAACATAGTGTCATTTGGTACACTGGTACCTCATACTTTGACAAAGGCTACTTTTTTTGCCGAAACATTAGTAACTAATAAACAGCGCTTATGTGAGAGTGCAGTTATATATATTGTTATTTATAACATATAGTGTCATGCCACAGAGCATTTCTTAAACCAGAAACCATTGATAGATAGGGTCTTTAGCCTAAAACTTATGAATCACTTGCATAATTTGCTCCAATTGCACAGTAAATGAAATGTTTCACTCTTTTTGTTTTCATATTGTTACATTTGCATTTTTCAATTTAATATAAAGTGATCACTAGGTCTACATTTTTTGTTTTTAAACTGTATTTTTTGCACAAAATATTTTGAATGTGCTTGGAAACAATAACTGTTTCCATCTAAATCCAATACAAAAATATTAGCACAACTATCCTAATAAGAAATGTTTGAGTACAAAATTAGCGTATTAGTGTAATGCTTTGTGAAGGATCATGTGACACTGAAGACTGGTGTAATGATGCTGAAAATTCAGCTTTGCCATCCCAAGAATATTTTTTTAATTAAATCAAATATAATACTTTAAATGACTATAATATTTCACAGTTTTACTATTTTACTGTATTTTTTATCAAATTTGGTGAGGATAAGACTCTTCTTCTGAAAACAATCTCACCGACCCCAAACTTTTTGAGATTTCCTCCAAATCCATGCAGTCTTGTTATGCATTAAACATTTCTTAGTTCATTTAGGCATTTTAGGACAGCTCTTGAAGTTTAACTTCTCCACAAACAGAGATGTACTGACAGACACACATACACACACTCACTCACTCAATCCTCATAGCCAGCGGCGGCAGTGCAGTATCTGAACATGATGCGACAGGGTCGTGTTTAATCTGTGCAGTAAGAAGTGATAAGACTTTTTTGTGTTTGGAGTTTGCCTGTTCTGGCAATGGAACTCCTCACTCACAAGATATAGATTGCTTGGGTTTATTTCTTCTTAGTTTCTTTCTCTTTTTTTCTTCTCTATGTCTAGGATCTTGTTTGCTTCTCATCCTTCTCAGTTATTTCCTCTTAGATGTGTTTTTTCTTCTTCTTTTTTTCTCCATTAAGTCAAGTTTTAAAAAGCCAGTTAATTGTGGCCCGGCCAAGGACACAGTAACAGACAGTAGGAGCACAGAGTGTGTTTATGTCCGACCTGCCATCATCCACAACATGTTAATATGGGAGAGAGAGAGAGAGTCAGTCAGTCAGGGAATTAAAGATAGAGTGCTGCATGTCAGAGAAAAATGTAAGTATAATCTGGTAACACTTTAGAATAGGGAACACTTATTCACTATTAACTACGACTTTTCCCTCAATAAATTCCTAATTTGCTGCTTATTAATAGTTAGTAAGGTAGTTATTAAGTTTAGGTATTGTGTAGGATTAGGGATGTAGAATAAGGTAATGTAGAATAAGGCATTAATATGTGCTTAATTAGTACTAATAAATGGCTAATATTCTAGTAATATGCATGCTAATAAGCAACTAAGAGACCCTAAAATAAAGTGTTACCTATAATCTTAGAATTATCTTAAACAGCGAGGGGCTGGTCATAAGACACCTTTTTGTATATATCTGCAATATTTGTAGTGTTTATTCTTTGTAAATGTGTGCAAGTTGGACAACTTTGACCTTGTAATGCGTCTAATGTAATATCAGTGTTTACATCAGTAATGTCCAATTTCCAATATTGTCCAATCAGTGATTACATCAGTATTGTCCAATATTGATGTTGTCCTTTGGTTGACTTTGGAAGAAGCTATATATATATATATATATATACATATATATATATAT
>NW_015505405.1:1393983-1394196 GCF_001515645.1 Sinocyclocheilus grahami
ATATATAATTTCCATGTCTATGTAAGTACTTGACCAGTAATTTATAAAAGTAATTTACTAATTTCTGATAAATTTATATACATTTAAATAGTAAAATTTCAACTCAAAAAAGTATTTCATGTCCATGTCCATATACAGTGGTGTGAAAAGGTTTTTGCCCCCTTCCTGTTTTTTTTTTTTTTTTTTTTTTATTTTTTTTTTTTTAAAAATTTC
>NW_015505405.1:1394508-1395211 GCF_001515645.1 Sinocyclocheilus grahami
CATATTTGTTATATTTAAAAGATTCAGATCATCAAACAAATTGTATTATTACACAAATATAATGTGTAGTAAATTATAAAATGTAAATAAATACAAAATGCAGTTTTTAAATGATGATTTCATTTATTAAAGGAAAAAAGCTGTGCAAACATACCTGGCCCAACATGAAAAATTAATTGCCCCCTCCTGTGATTAACAACATTATTTTAGAAAGCTGAGTTACATTTCACTAGCCACACCAAGGCCTGATTACTGCCAGACCTGTTCAATCAAGAAATCATTTAAATAGACCCTGTCTGACACATCATGCCGTGATCTTAAGAAATTCAAGAACAGATGAGAAACAAAATAGTATGTATCAGTATCAGTCTGGAAAGGGTTATAAAGCCATTTCTAAGGCTTTGGGATTCCAGCGAACCATGGTCAGAGCCATTATCCACTGTAGCGAATCAGCTCATGGGGAGATATGAATAATTAATCATAACTAGTTATAATTAATTATAAATATTTAGATCCGCTGTAGATATTTAGCTGACCTCTCAGGGTCAACTGTCTGTCAATTCTAAGAATGTTAATTTCCTGGTTAAGGGAAATAACTTTCTTACTGTACAATTCTACAAAGAGCTTGTAGCATAAATCTGCATGATTAAGTGACTCCAGTTATGAGCAAACAATGAACAACATCAAGTGTGATACAAGTAAG
>NW_015505405.1:1395954-1407845 GCF_001515645.1 Sinocyclocheilus grahami
TACTTAGGGGGTTGCAGAAGCGTTCTAGCTCATGTCTTCATCTTAAAATCTAACCGAATCACCGACTCTGGGAGGGTTCAACTTGGCACCCAGTATGTTTATTGGGGGAGGGGTCTGTGAACGTTTTGTTAATCTAATGAATAACTGATTTGTTAAATCAAATGAAAAATTGTGTGTTTGATTGGTCCAGACGCTACACCACAAATGGAGAAAACTTGGAACAGTGGTAAAACTTAGAACAGTGGTGAACCTTCCCAGGAGTGGCCGGCCTACCAAAATTACTCCAAGAGTGCAACGACGACTCATCCAGGATGCCATAAAAGAACCCAGAACAACATCTAAAGAACTGCAGGCCCCACTTGCCTCAATAACCCTCCAATGTGGCTGAATTAAAACAATTCTGCAAAGAAGAGTTGGACAAAATTCCTACACAGCGATGTGAAAGACTTATTGCCAGTTATCGCAAACACTTGATTGCAGTTGTTGCTGCAAAGGATGGCACAACCAGTTATTAGATTTAGGGGGCAATTACTTTTTCATGTAGGTTTGGACAGCTTTTTTCCTTAATAAAGGAACTCATTATTTAAAAACTGCATTTTGTATTTACTCTGGTTATCTTAGTGTAATATTAAAATTAGTTTGATCTGAATTTAAGTGTGACAAATATGCAAAAAATTTTAAAAACAGGAAGGGGGCAAAAACCTTTTCACGGCATTGTAAGTATTTGACCACAGACAATAGTTAATGGTAATTCATGATTTATATTAATTATAATAATAATAATAAACAAACAAATATATATATATATATATATATATGTATATATATATATATATATATATATATATATATATATATATATATATATATAAAATTTGTTCTTGAAAATAAAGATTAGAACACCAAATGCAAAAGTTTTACAAAATGAAACCAACATAAATTCAAAAAGTGCATTTCTAAGAACATTCTGTTTTAAATTATAATGTTTAAAGATATTAAATTACAGTTGATGCTGTGCTTTTATTTTAGTGTATAGTATGTAGAGTATTACTCATATTTTGAAGTAGGTTTTGTTTTTATAAATTTGTTTTCATTTTAATTTTAGTTATTATTATTATTATTATTATGTCATTCATTCATTCATTCATTAGTACTGCAACTTCATCTTATTTTCAGTTAGTTGACCAGGCAGCATTTTCTAGTTTTTTTTTTCTTCAAAGTTTCTAAAGTATCATTTTAATTGCCAAATAGTTTTAGTAAATATATTTAATTTTAGTTAACAATAACAATAGTCTTATTTAAATGGTTTAAGCTGTCATGAAGAACAATGAGGACTGTTGGCACTGGATTTTTGTGAACAGTTGAATGTGAGTGTGTGTGTGTGTGTGTGTGTGTGTGTGTGAACAGGGTTCTACTTCATCACAGCATGGCGTTCTGACAGACTAAACAGAACATGATCAACATCAAAGCAGCACAACACATGCCCGCGCGCGCACACACATGCATACTTATCACATCATAAACAATAATGGCATTGTGGACCCCATGTACCACTCATAATCCAATAAACACCTTTTATCCGCACCATCTTTATCTATCTTTCTCACTCTTTCTTTCATTTTCACAGATGGGGCACTCTTGGGATGTACACAAGCATGATCTGTCTCTTTTCCGCCCTATCTTCGCTCCGTAGGGGCTTTTGACAGGTATGTTCTCTTCACACTGTCACTCTGATTCTCCTCCGGCATTCACTACGCTGTTAATTGCTTATGGAAAACAAAAAAGGGCCATCGGAAGATGGCATAAAACACCCTACGCCCCCGATTCCCCACGGATTCAGTCTGCATGCCTGCATTAAGCGTTTTAATACATTTAACGGGGCCTGAAACATCTCTGTGTTGTCAGAATGGCATGGCTTGGCCTCATCTGCCCATTCTCTCTCTCCCGTGTCAGAGTGGCATTATTTAGAGCTTATCTTCTTGACGCCCCGCCTGCCGTATTTGTCACGCCGTGCCGTAGCGTGCCCCCCCACCCCGAGTCTCTGTAGAAAATTCCGCTGATGACTTTGGCCGATAGAGGAGAGCTCGGGCCTCCGACAGAGACTGAAAGCTTGTTATCATCATCGTCGCATTGATTGGGAAGCAAAGAAATGTCTTCTGAAGGCTTAGCGTACGTGCATTGTTCTGAGAGATTCACATTGACGGTGTTGAGGCGTTCTGGCCGTTAGCGTTGGTGTCGGTCTTGAACTTCTTGTTTTTTAATGTTTCGATTCATTTGGGCTATACTCCTAGACTCAGATTATCGCAAGTCCCGAACAAAGGATTAATACCGAGGCTAATTTCTAATCCACTTTTCAATTGAATCTGGATCTAGCGAGCAAATAGCTCTTAATATGATGATGTAAGTTTAAAGAAGAAGCAAGCAATCATTCTCATTTTATTAGTGGTGTTTATTAAGGCAAGCATCACTACTACTATTTTTGAAAATCCCCAAAACACTCACCCTAATGTCATTCCAAACCTGTGTGACTTTCTTTCTTCTGCGGATCATGAAAGAAAACATTACAAAGAAAATTTCAACTGGTTTCGTCAATGGGATCTAAAACAACCATGAAGTCCATTGACTTTCAATGTAAAAAAAAAAGCACTGAAACCCTTACAGAAAGTCAGTCATATGATACATACATGTTCAAGAATATCGCTGTATATATAAGTGATCAGACTTTCAAAAATCAGACTGATTTTGATGTGGTAAAATGGTAAAACATGGGGGAAAAAATCCCATAGACTTAAATTTAAGAAGGGATGCAATTAATATCTACAGATTAAAATATCAAATACAATAATTGGAGATTCTGAGATTTACAAAGAAAGGGTGGCCGATATAATGCTGATACAAACACACACACACACACACACACACACACACACACACACACACACATTTACTTAGCTATCTAAATGGGGACATTCTATTGTTTTTATACAAAGATAGTTATACATTTTCTAACCTAATCCTAATTCTACCCCCAACCCTAACCCTACCCTCTCTGCATTTTTACAATTAAAAAAACAAAACAAAACAACTTTGTTTATTTTTATACCAGTTTTACAAATTAGAATGTCCGCAAAGGTAGGTTTTTGGCGATTGTCAGGTTTTGCTCACTTTTGGGTACAAATTTGTCCCTAAAATATGCTTAAGTAGGTATACACAGACACACACACACACACACACATTTTAATAATGACAAATGAGGCGTACATAAAATGTGAAAATCATATGAACACTTGTGCAATTAAAATTCACTATAAAACATTGAAAACATATTATCTTAAACTTCTCTTAATCGGCCAAGATGCCACTATAATCTGCCAAAATCAAGGACAAAAAGTTTCCTGATTAATCGGCCTGCCTAGAAACCATTTAACACCCTAGCAACTACATATAAACATATATATATGGAAACATGTTTGCAACACTGCAAAGCAAAACAACACATTAAATGCCCCTAATATCAACAGAACAGCAATACGCCATTTGTCTTGACAGTATGTATTATATGCAGGGCTGTCCTTAGCTAACGGTGCGAGGTTGGGGGAGGGGGTGGCCCAAGCGCGGGGGCCCAGTGCGACCGCACCAGTTGCACCCCCCTAAGGACGGTCCTGTTTATATGTTATGATACATGTAGTATGTAGGACCACCACATATGAAAATACTGAACTGGTACTGTCGACCATATGAATATTCAGCTTTCACATCTGTTCTTTTAATTTGTGATGAATTTAACTTACTGCAAACATCCTGCTTTACCATCGCAAACGAATCACCTTCATTATGACATCACAGTGAGCAGACCAGACCAATCAAGTTACTTGTTTTCTGACACTCCAATTTATTCTGCAGTATTTACGGAACACACCCACTCTGTGGCAAATGCATAAAGAAGTGATATAATAACCTTATTTTCAAGCAATAATGGCAACGGACATGGCCATCATTAAATTGTAATTACTATCACAAACAAACTCTATCGGCTGAAAGCGGAGCATGAGAGGCCCGCGGAAATGGCCATGAACAGAAAAAAAAAAACTCATCAGATAGCACGGCGGCGGCGTAATTCTCCTTCCCCTATTGAATAATGTCATTATCAGCGACTAATGATGATGTGAGGAGAAGCAGTTATGGAATAAACCGATTATGACAGAGAAAAATGATTGAGGAGCCAGGAAGCTCCATTTATATCGTTTCCCTTTCTGCCTTTCCTTGTATGATGGAATAGTCCCATCTTTGCTGTCTTTCTTTAGCACACACACTCCTGCCATCTCTCCTATCTATCTCTGTCTCTCTCTCTCGGTTCTTTTCTTTACCTCTTCTCCTCTCTTTGCAATTAATCGCTGTCACATCCAGTCTTGGAGAAGCTACTTTCAATCCACAGCTTGCCAAACTACAGGTGAGGTGAACCATAATTAAGTTCAGCTACAGTCAAGCTAGCCTTTCGAAATGGAGCTACAAATAGCTACATATTAAGTAGCTAACTAATATCAAAAGACTAACCTGACTGTAGTTCAGGCACGTGCAGAAGCGGGTGCTCAAGCTCATGCCCTTTTTCAAAATTATTCAAAAGTGCCCCTCTCAGACAAATAGCAATGATATTGTGGTCAATAAAACAAAATGCATTGTAATTATGATTAACATGACAATGTGTACAAAACAATAATTAATCGCTCAAAAGTCAGAAAATCTGTCAATCTGAAGCGTTGCTATGGTTGCGTGTGTTTTACTTGACTGAAACTTCATGAAACTATCATAGTTAATGACGCCTTCTTCATTCTTTCAAACAAAATCTACAAAATAATTGTATAATACTGTAATATTACTGTTTAAATTAAATGTATTTTCTTCTTACATACATAATGTGAAAAGCACAATATTAATACTGCAACTAATGCTGCAGTATATATATATATATATATATGGTTTATATATATATATATATATATATATGGTATATATATAATTAATTAATATATATATAAACCTTTTCCCCCAACTTAACTTGTTAATTTTCATAATATGAAGGGGGGAAAAAATAATAAAATAATCTCTTGGTGACTTAATTTGAACAGATTTACACTGAATGCCACCATAATTTCAATTATTTCTAATTCTATTAGAGAACAGTAATGAACAGCAGCATTTAGCCAAAATGTTGTTGTAATAATAATAACAGTAATACTAATAATAAATTATTATTATTATTACAAAATATTATTATTAATATTATTACAAACAATGTTTTGTTGTAATAATGATAATAATAATAGTGTACTTTTTTGGAATTATTTTAATAAATAATCAACAAATATTTACTGTAAATTGACACAAAAATACATACAATGTATTGCAGAGAGTCAGGCGAATCAGTGAATCATTTTCTGAACAAATTAATTTTTCATCAAGATGTTTGACCTCAGTTCGCTTGTCTTTAAAGCTCTGTACACAATAAAATCTGACAAAAATATAACTTTTTATGCTGCTAGACTGATATCTGTACTTGTTGGTAAAAGTAACTTGTAATAGGAAAGATACAATGTTTTGAAAACAGCTGAGCTACTGCTCGGCTCCTGAAAAATTTTAAGATAGCGCCTATACTTTTAGTTAGTTACATCTGGTCACATCTTTCTTCTTATTTTATAAGTGTTTGAAAAGCATCATAATGCATTTGATTCTGGTCTCAAATCAGTTGATCGTGAGTGTGTGTGTGTGTGTGTCGCGAGTACATTTATGCTCTATAAATGTGTGTAGGTACTGCTTGTGGAAGGGAAGGGCCCGTGGCCCTTATCAGTCTATAACATCTGGCTGTGTGTCAGGTGATGAGATGGGTAGAGAGAGAGAGACAGAGAGAGTGAGACAGGCCGCTTTAATGCGATGTGGGGGGATAGAGCGAGAGAGGGGTGGTGTGCAAACAAACAGTGGCTGATATGGTCTATGCTTGTCACAATCATTCAGGACGCTCATATATCTTCCCTTCTGCTCCCCGCTTCAGCGGCCCTCTGCCTCTCTCCCTCCCTTTTTAATCTCGTTCCCCCTCTCTCTTCCTCCATCTCCCCTTCTCTCACTCTCTGTCTTCCATGCTCACCATCTCTGCTTCCTGTTGTCTTCTTTTGGATTCGCAGGCCTGTATTTTGTTGTGCGTCTTATTTTGTGCTCTTTAATAGAACATGAGGAACCAAAAGTGGGGTTTGTGGCCCTTGTTATGCCTTTTGTTAGTTTATAGCTCCATATGATACTGTGTATTCCTAATTATTGACTAAATTAACTTTTAGAAGATGCAAACACATTAACAGTTCTGAGTTAATGTAGTATTATAGGGGTAAGTTTATAGGTGAGCGTGATTTGACCAAGTACAACATGTTCCTGGATCAACATCCTTGTTGATCCTGGAACATCATTCCAATCAACCAATCAGAATTGAGAGATAACTTTTCAGGAAATGTCAGTTTTAGGCTTACAATCATGATTAGGTGCTTCTACACCCTTGTTAATCAGCTATCATTTCCCTCTTTTTTAGGATTTTAGGAATGAATTATTAGTAGGGTTAGGTTTAGGGGTGGGGATTGGGTTAAGTCTGTATTTTTGGACAGTAATGTTGATCCAGGATCAACAAAAGATGTTGATCCAGGAGCATGTCTTACTTGGCAAAATCACGGCGACCAAGTTTATAAAAGTGAATTGTTGCAGTTCATCAGTTTTCAACTTACAGTATAAATGATGTGAGCATTACTTAGTAGACAACTAATGCTCTTTATTTTATTTTATTTTATTTTGTTTTCAATTGGGGTGATGCCATTTGAACATATTTACAGTAAATACCACTTATAAAAACTAGAATTCTACATAATTTATGTTACTGACTAGAAAATGATGAACAGCAGAATTTAACAAAATATGATGTTATTCTGAATTATTATTATAAATTAATATTTGCTGTGACAACAACAACAACAACAACAATTATTATTATTATTAAACTTCTGCTAGCAGTGGTAGTAATAGTAGTAGTAATAGCAATATTAATTTGAATAAAGCGATATAAAATGAGTCAAATGAATCGGTGAATCCTTTTCTGAACCAGTTCATCTAAATGAACAATCCTAACCTGATTCACTAAATTGAATTAAACTTCAGAACTTGTCATGTGAGTGGACCACGTATAATTAACATGTTTACAGAAGTTTTCTATACGTATTTACTGGTTCTTTGTTTTGGTATCTGGTCATTTTTACATACAGAGTTTTGCTTTCATTTATCTCCACTGATGTCATGATATTTTTCATTTGAATTGCCAGAAATGTTATTTATTTATTTGTTTGTTTATTTATTTTTTGTTTTGGCCAGGAAAATGGTGTAGTTACAGTATCTACCAGCCAAAACCTTATGCCAACTAGCAATAGCAAGTAGCACGTTTGTAGCTACTTTAGCTATTTTCCTGTCTTATAAGAGATGCACTGAAAATACAACCACCTCTGTGGGGCTATAGCTGTGAGCGCAACATGAACCAAGCGTAGCAAATGTGTTTTCATCTGTACATAACCAAACAGCTGGCTTCAATATACAAACTAATCTGGTTACAGACTTTACTGAATTTTCATTAATAGATGCAACTTTTTAAGATCAATAAATTCTTCAGAAGTATTGTTGATTGTTGGTATATGTTAACTCATTTAGTTAACTAATGTTAACAAATGGAACCTTATTGTAAAGTGTTACTGATAATTCTGACATAAAAAGTTGAAACTATGACATGCTACATCATAATTGTAAAAGTTATGAAAATTATGAGTCAAGATTATGAGATATGTCCAACTTATGACATGTTGTAATTGTGACATGAAAATGTGAAACTATGACTACCGCATCCATTCGAGAACAAGTACACGCACTCAGCGGCCAAAAATGCAGTGACGCCTGCGATGTCACGCCTCATTTAGCCATCAGACCTCGATCAGGACTGGCGCATTCCAATCAGTCAAAGTACAAACGAACCCAGACATCTGATCAATTGGTAACAATGCAAGCCGATTCCACACATACCGCAAACACTTTCACTCAAACCGACTCACTTTATGTGTTTTGACTGACACCAAGGTCCCCACCAGCCTCTTGAATTCTTTACGCATGTCTTTATTGCTGCAGCTCAAGCAATCTAAAAAAACAAAAAAAACATAGTGTATTCACTGCGCATAGCCGTTCTCATTTTAAATAGGAACACACTTGAGCCTCTCTTCTGGGCTTTTAAGAATAAATGAATGCATTTGTCTGGATTTTTTGTGAAGTACTTTTAAAAGAGGATTCTGCTCTTTAGATTATCTTGACTAAAGAAAATAAATCCTTGGACGAGAGAGCATCTCTGAGATACAGTGCACGATGCTTCTGTATTCATTCTTACTATCTTTTAATACCTATCCATTTTACATACAGTACATTTTATAGCTCCAGGGCTTAGAGAATGGATCCAGATTGACAAAAGTTGGATAGTTGGTGTGTTATTGTTATGATTAGTACATTTTAGGAGAAAACTTGGGTGGTGTTGTGGGTAGTTTCCAGGGTGTTGCTATGGTATTCCTAAATTGTTCTGAATTATTTTTAGTACATTGAAAGTGTTTTTTTTTTTTTGGGTGGTTACAACATTGACCCTGTGATAAAAGGCCACATCTCTAAGTCTCTAATATAAAGTGAAGTGAGCGACGTGTGGCCAAGTATGGTGACCCATACTCGGAATTAGTGCTCTGCATTTATCCCATCCAAAGTGCACACACACAGAAGTGAACACACACACCGTGAACACACACCCGGAGCAGTGGGCAGACATTTTTTTGCTGCGACGCCCGGGGTGCAGTTGGGGGTTTGGTGCCTTGCTCAAGGGCACCTCAGTCGTGGTATTGAAGGTGGGAGAGAGTGCTGTACATTCACTCCCCCCACCTACAACATTAGGCCATGGCTTCCCTTCAAAATATATGAACTTTTTATATTTCATGGATTAACAATTGGACAGTTTGAGTCTAGGAGAACAGTGCATATGTATTTGTTAGATAATTAAGCCTGACTTTCTCTGTTTAATGTGTCCCCCCCCCCCCCTTATGCTGTGCTACTTCAAAGAACAACTTTGCAAAGTTGTTGGCGTTTCAAATATGTTATGATTGATTTTCATTGATGTTCTCATGATGTTCAGTGGTGTGACACTTTTTTATTTTGGAATATTTACGAAATCTTACTTGGAAAGTTGTCTTTTTAAGTGTACCTTAAATTCTGAAACTAATTTATGCTAAAAACAATTATAAAATAAAAATATAATAATAATAATAATAATACACTATGCATATGGTGTCCTTTTGTGTGTGTGTGTGTGTGTGTGTGTGTGTGTGTGTGCGCGCGCATGGGCCTCTAGCAGTTCTCAACTCATTTTGTTTCAACGTTCAGATTTACTCTGGACATCAAGTGGCAAATCATTTTCTTAGATGTTTTTTTTTTTTTTATGTTAAACTTCCAGAAAGTATGTATTATGCATGTATACTGTATACTATATGAGAATACACAGTGTAATATCCCAAAAATATTCCGTGTGTGGCATCAAAATATTTATCTGAAATACTTTTTGATTATAATTTATTTTTTAATATAAATGTCTAATGTCTAAATGTTTAAGTAATTAAATAATTTTTTTGATGGAATTTTTTAAGGTATTTTAACGATAAATCAATACAGAATTAGTTAACGATGATACTTTGTTGTTGTTGTAGTTTATTTCGTTTTGTTTTAAGGATTTTAAGGAAAATGGAAATCTGGAAATCTAAGCAAAATACAGATAAGAACAAATATTTTTGCATTGATGATTGTAATATGGGTCATGTTTTACTTTTTGCATTTACCTTTTTTTTTTTTTCCAATACTGTACCTGACTATCAGAATAGTCTTGTGACCCATTTGTAGGTTGCGACCTACATGCTGAGAACCACCTTCATTTACTTTTCCGCATTTAACACTGATCATCCGAAATTCACTTTCCCCCTTCAGTCTGAGATGATCTAATTGATGTAATGAATTGGATTATCTAATCGCAGGGATCGGGGCGGATCCCCCACCCAGCTTTTATCTGTACATGGCTTCCTGAGCTTCTTACTTACCACCTGCAATGCATCATGGGCCACGGAGGCAGCTTTCACTTATTTGACACAACCCACATACTTCAATTTACAATTCCCAGTGGAAATGTACTGATAAGAATTGTTTTCTTTGTAATTAATTCATTAATTATATAGAGGAGGGTTATCACTCTGACCATAAGTAAATAAATACATTCAAATAGACAGCTGAAAGTTTTTTAAATATATATTTACCTTTTTTTTCATATTTTACATTGTACAAAAATTATAAAACTTTTGTAATGAAACGAATAGTTCCCACTAGACAGACAGCAAAAATAATAATAATAATAAATATATTGTTGTGAACCTTCTTAAAACATTGTATCCTGATTATTTTCTCAGAAGGTGTTATGAACTGTTGGATTGAGCAACACTGCCATCCAGGGGAATTTAGATCAAATACACGTTTTCATCATTTTCCCCCAACAATTTTCAAGGCTCTCCAGAAGAAGAGAGCTGACACATCTGGGTTTATTTAATTGGATTTAATGAATCGTTAATAATTTATTTGAGAAAGGCATGCACTAACATGCTATTATGAAAAATGCTCTTATGTATTTTATATCCCGTTTAGGGTGAATTCAAGTCAATTTCAAGGTGAATTCAAGTCAGATGTTAGCATGTATGCCCTACTTACTACATATGGCAAATAATTATGAAATAACTATATGAAACTGCCAATTGCTTTTGAATTGGAATGTTACCTTTACAGTTTAGCAGCAAAATTTGATATTTGTTCTGACTGTTATTATTCTAGTGGTAGGCTAAATAAAACTATTGCATACAATAATATCACATTTATTTATAAATCAGTTTTAAATATATTTTTTTAGTAATGACTTCTTTTGATATACCCTCTCGCGGGTATACAAAGGTTAAGGCTTTAATATCTTAAATTACCTCAGCTTTCCTGAATGGCGCGAATGTGCCGGTCATGTGATCATCGTTAACAGCAAAAATGGTATCCTGGAAGTGGCCTTCAGAAGTAATTCCAAAATTACTTGTTCGGGAGGTGGTTGAGTTCTCAAATCGACCCTTCGAATAGTTTCCTCCTCCTGCATTCCTCCTCCGTCTGGAATTCGTCGAATATTGGCGTTTCATAATGATTTAGCACGCCATAAATTCATCCTGATGACGCCAGAGACTGCTGGAAATTTGAGGTGTTTTTCTAATTATGTAAGTTTTACTGCGAGTTTAACTGCGCTGTCCTGTTGACCTGCTATTCTTTTTTTTCCTTCTTTCTTTTTTTTCTCACATTTTCTTTTAAAACGCATTTAACGTATGATGGCATTTAAAAATAAAATGTAAAAACCACATTAACTCAAAAAACGGTCTTATGCATAGCCAATAATTTAAAATGTAAACATTTTAAATCATGTTTAAGTAGAAATGCTATTCTCATTACCAACCATATATGTATATGACTCCGTTCATCTTGATAAATCCCCTCTATTATCTGACATTATTCTTAAAAAAAAAAAAAAAAAAAGTGATGCTGCATCCAAGCCGCTAGATGTCAGTAAAAGACTAATGTTGTGTAAACCAGTAAGATAATAGCATTTTAAAAGATACAATGTAATCTCTACTCTGACTTAAAGGCTGAGTGTTAGAAATGCACTCAAGAGTATCACATCACGCCAGTGTTTGAGTACAGAGATAAGACCGTCCACAATGCAATTTAAATCT
>NW_015505405.1:1407902-1427134 GCF_001515645.1 Sinocyclocheilus grahami
GAGAGAAACCCCTCCACAATGCAATTTAAATCCCCCCGGCCCCCCCCCCCCCCTCTCTCTCTCTCTCTCTCTCTCTCTCTCTCTCTCTCTCTCTCTCTCTCAATTCAATTCAATTCAATTCAAAACTGCTTTATTGGCATGCCTGTAAATGATACAATATTGTCAAAGCTTAAAAAAAGATAAGATTTACAAAAAGATAAAAAATAATAACAACAATAATAATAATTAAATGAACATCATAGTAATATAATGGAATATTATAACATCTTAGAAGTATTAAAACTGTAACAAATTATAACATGTGAACATTTAATACCACAGTCTTTAACTTACATAGAAACACACATACATACTAAGGAACACTGTGGTGGACAGTAGGGTAACACACTGAGGTCAGACACACACACCTTCAGACACGGGTCACGACGAGGCGTTCCCCATAGCGACCCCTAGAGGACGCAGTTCGAAGTTCCCATGAAAGGGAACTAATTCTTAATTTTTAAATTTGGTGGTAGGTAATTAAATGTTTGTGTAGAATTGATGTTATGTGATGATGGTTGGTAATTGTGGAAAAAAAAGGAAAAAATAATAGTAATTTTGTATAAATAAAGAGATGTCAAACCTCTCTCTCTCTCTCTCTCTCTCTCTCTCTCTCTCTGTGTGTGTGTATAAAAGGGACACAAATGTGCATGTTTTTGTTTGTATTGTTTTTTTGTTGAATATGTTGATTGCCAATATTACAATAGCTATACTGATTGAACTATATGTGCATTGTTTGTCTGTTGTCCCATATATTAAAATGCATTGCAATTTGTTTTATTGCAATTATTATGACAATTATCACTTTTTATTTAATTTCACCAAATAGTATTTCCTATATATTAATTGTTTTATTTTAAATATTATGCCAACCCAGTATAGAGTGCCCACCATGTCAGTGAAGGCAAATGTCAGCTTGTACAGAAATAAGGTGAATGATGACACTCTAGATCATAACACAGTTTTTCCGTCATTTTTGGGACTAGCCCAATCTATCATTTGAGACCACAGCCAGTCTGGCCGCAAACTGCATTTTCCCCTGACTTCTGAGAAGCGGAGCCATGCACTCAAATATCACGTTACACATTTACATTTACTTTTTAGATTTTATATACACCTATTATTGTTTCTACTAATTTCAAATTTTATTATAGTATTGTATAGTTATTTTTGACTAAACAATAAAAAAAAATGACAAAAGAAGCGGAGCCATGCACTCAAATATCACGTTACACATTTACATTTACTTTTTAGATTTTATATACACATCTATTATTGTTTCTACTAATTTCAAATTTTATTATAGTATTGTATAGTTATTTTTGACTAAACAATAAAAAAAAATGACAAGGGGCATACACATTGAAAGTAGTCCAAATGTCTCAAACCATATTATAGCCTTGTGTATAGAACAGACAAGAACACAAATACAATGATCTACTTTTATAATTATTTGTCATGTTTAGCTCTCTTTTAAATAATTAAAAACATCCATTTAGATTTTGGTTTCTGATGCACCTGCAATTTGGTTGTTTACTTTCCCTGGGAACCTGTTGCTTTGTAAACAAAGGCTTGCATGAAGTGCTAATTGTGTCTGGCATCAAACATTGGCAATCAGACTAATGTGACTGTGATTCACCTTTGCAGCTGCTTTTGTGTAGACCAATATGCAACTTTGCTTCTGAAAAGCACAGCCAACATCTAATAATTTTAATGACCTACACTCATTTCGTATTAGCATTCAGTATTATTCTAATAAACCACATGATAGTTAGTACCAGTTGTGATGGGCTACAAGCCTGTTCTGATAAGATTGTGGACAGAAGGAATAAGAAAACTTGTTTCATGTAATGAACTAGTCAACTAATCATGTAATTGTGCATATTTATGATAACAATACATTGAAAGAGAAAATGTCTTTTGTTGTTGAGGAAACACTTTATTTTAAGGTGTCCTTGTTACACGTTACATATACTTACTAATATAATAATAATTAATTATGCATAATCGCATGCAAGTAACCCTAAGCCAAACCCAACCATATAGTAAGTACATGTAGTTAATTAATATTACTCCGTACTTAAATGTATAATTAAACTGTAACAAAGACAGCTTAAAATAAAGTGTAACCGTTGTTGACATTAAAGGCTTTGTTTTAAATCAAACTTTATGGTTTTTTGGCCAAAGTTAATCTGTCATTCGGAAAAAGAATGCTAACGTTGTTGTGACATGCACTCATCCTTAAACTATGAACAAAAATACAGATTCATTTATGAGATGAGAATATAAATGAGACTAAACATAGTCCGTGCCAAACACAAAGTGTTTTGTTCAGTCAGTTAGTGGCTGCCAAGAGCATAAATCCATTGAAATTCAAAACATTTTGAAACCAAACACTCTATACAGTATGTGCAGTTTAACCTTTGCTTGTTTAGGTTGAGAAATGATGGCTTAAACTCTTAAATTCACAGTCTGTTCCAACCATCATAAATTATTCATTTGAAGGGTGAACACTCGTGGCAGCTATACTGTTGTCTTTTCAAACAAAAGGGCCGAAAAAAAAATTGCTTAAAAGGCCATTTAAAGTGTCTGCGCCACAGGCTGGCCGAGGGGGCCTGGCCCGGCCACTTTGGTCCCTGTGCCCCCTTCACCTTGTTGATTTCTACCGAGGGGGAAACCTCACTGTGGACAGCATTCTGTAGACATGTTGACTTCTGAATGGTCAGCATCAGAGTTAGGATTGGCTGTTGAAGAAAATATTGATGAGCTAGAAACTGCAGAATTATCAAATCTTCACATAATACTTTGTCGGTTTAGTACTTTTCTGTACACTTGTCGGGAAGTGTTACAGAGTTCAGACTTGAGTCACTGTTGTCTCACGTAATTTAGCTGTTAACCACTAAAGGTTCTGGTTCTGGGCCTCCTGTGGCGTTAGATCATAAACAACATTAATCCTCTGTTAAGCAAATTAATCCATGTCATGGATTAAACAGTATTTTGAAAGAAAAGTACAAAGACTTGTTTCGCAATTTGGGAATCAAGCACTGAAGCAGGTGCCTTTCACGCAAAACGGAACATTAATTGCATGACAGCACATTAAATCAAGGGCAGCCCCCATGGAGCGAAGTAACTGGAGTTAAGTGGTTTACTGAAAGGCAAAAGAGCCAAGTTGAGAAATGTCTTTTGTTTGCAAGAGAGACATTTTATAAACCCCCTCCGCTTTTATCATTCCTTTGCAAATGTTCTGTACACATTTTAGTTCCTTTTTTTTTTTTTACTTGTGGGGAAACAGGATATTTAGTGAGAGAGAGAAAAAATAGGGTCGATACTTTATCCAAATTTTTACAACGATATTAAAAGAGCCAAGTTGAGAAATGTCTTTTGTTTGCAAGAGAGACATTTTATAAACCCCCTCCGCTTTTATCATTCCTTTGCAAATGTTCTGTACACATTTTAGTTCCTTTTTTTTTTTTACTTGTGGGAAACAGGATATTTAGTGAGAGAGAGAAAAAATAGGGTCGATACTTTATCCAAATTTTTACAACGATATTAGGGGGGGAAAAAATTAAAGAAAAGAATATGGCTTTTTCCAGAGGTGGAGCCATTACACTTTGTTCAAAGATTGTGAAGACAAACATTTATTTATTTAGTTAGTTAGTTAGTAGCATGCACTGGTGAATCGTGCATAGCAAGACCAGGACTAAGTATTTTTAAAGTAGATAAAGTCTACATGAAATCAAGATTTCACCCTAAGTGGTGGTGGTGGGGGGGATCAATTCTTGCATTTTTTTTGTTTAGTTGTTAACCTCAGCTGCACAATGGCACTTATGCAAGCATTAGAGACAACCATATTCTACTTGTCGGCAGTTCCACACATATACAACAGTACAACAACAAAATTATTTGAATTAATATCCTATTGAATCATGATGCCAGTGAAGATTCACATCTCTATTGCGTAGCAGAATAATACAAAAAAAATGTAAAAATAAAATAATCAATCAATCAATCAGTCAATCAACCATGGATTGGATCACGGCACTTATAATCAGATCGAATTGTAAATTGCCTAAAGTTTCCCACCCCTAATCCTAAAGAATGTAGTTATTCTTGCAGCATAGTAGTTTGACATATGGCTGGAATACAATACAAAACCTAACAAAATTATTTGAATTAATATCCTATTGAATCATGATGCCAGTGAAGATTCACATCTCTATTGCGTAGCAGAATAATACAAAAAAAATGTAAAAATAAAATAATCAATCAATCAATCAGTCAATCAACCATGGATTGGATCACGGCACTTATAATCAGATCAAATTGTAAATTGCCTAAAGTTTCCCACCCCTAATCCTAAAGAATGTAGTTATTCTTGCAGCATAGTAGTTTGACGTATGGCTGGAATACAATACAAAACCTTTACAAACTTACTTTATAAACTTACTGACTTTGTAAATAGTCACAGAGGAAAAACTGGCCATCATACACTAAACGACTGAGGAACATTCGCTACCAAACTTTAAAGACATTTCGATCACAGCAAACTTACACAGAAAACATGTGCCTTGTTGTTCTAAAATGGGCTCAAAATCTCAAACATTAAGATCGATATCTCGATATTAATCGATTCTCATTTTTACGGAACGATATCGATTCTTAAATCCCAAGAATAGATTAGTCTAGCCTGTTTTCAGTTAATGGATGGAATATTGAAGCGTACCTCCCATCCAATATTTCGCAATAAGCATTGTGCTTTGGTACTTTTAATAAAACAAAGTCTCAGATTTTAAATTATGTCCATTGTATTGCAGTATTCAAAAAATAAATGTCGTTTTGGCGCTGTTGAATATGGAGTGACAGATCGCTGTAGCGCCTCAGTTTAACAGACGCGGCAGCGCGAGTCGCACGTGAACTAATCATCTCCTCCACATTATTACCAGTTTCAGCACAAAATAAACATGACTAAACGTCCAAAGGTAAGTTAAAAGAAAGAGTACAACTTCACAATCCGTATCCCGTCTCATGTAATCACTCAATCAGTGTTTCAGCCGTGCAAAGACATCAATATAACGGCTTGTAAACAATGTCATGTAACGTTAACGTCACATTTACCTCAGAAAAAAACTAATTCGCTGACCATAAACTCATTAGTCAGATAGAAAAATAAACTGTAGAGAGGGACATTTCCTATTGAATCATGATGCCAGTGAAGATTCACATCTCTATTGCGTAGCAGAATAATACAAAAAAAATGTAAAAATAAAATAATCAATCAATCAATCAGTCAATCAACCATGGATTGGATCACGGCACTTATAATCAGATCGAATTGTAAATTGCCTAAAGTTTCCCACCCCTAATCCTAAAGAATGTAGTTATTCTTGCAGCATAGTAGTTTGACGTATGGCTGGAATACAATACAAAACCTTTACAAACTTACTTTATAAACTTACTGACTTTGTAAATAGTCACAGAGGAAAAACTGGCCATCATACACTAAACGACTGAGGAACATTCGCTACCAAACTTTAAAGACATTTCGATCACAGCAAACTTACACAGAAAACATGTGCCTTGTTGTTCTAAAATGGGCTCAAAATCTCAAACATTAAGATCGATATCTCGATATTAATCGATTCTCATTTTTACGGAACGATATCGATTCTTAAATCCCAAGAATAGATTAGTCTAGCCTGTTTTCAGTTAATGGATGGAATATTGAAGCGTACCTCCCATCCAATATTTCGCAATAAGCATTGTGCTTTGGTACTTTTAATAAAACAAAGTCTCAGATTTTAAATTATGTCCATTGTATTGCAGTATTCAAAAAATAAATGTCGTTTTGGCGCTGTTGAATATGGAGTGACAGATCGCTGTAGCGCCTCAGTTTAACAGACGCGGCAGCGCGAGTCGCACGTGAACTAATCATCTCCTCCACATTATTACCAGTTTCAGCACAAAATAAACATGACTAAACGTCCAAAGGTAAGTTAAAAGAAAGAGTACAACTTCACAATCCGTATCCCGTCTCATGTAATCACTCAATCAGTGTTTCAGCCGTGCAAAGACATCAATATAACGGCTTGTAAACAATGTCATGTAACGTTAAGGTCACATTTACCTCAGAAAAAAACTAATTCGCTGACCATAAACTCATTAGTCAGATAGAAAAATAAACTGTAGAGAGGGACATTTTGCTAAATATATGCACCATATAACATTTTCATTATACATTTTACTGTTCTTCAATGTTTAATTTGTTTGAATAAATCCATCAAGTTTTTATGACAGCCACCATAGCTTATATTTCAAAAAAACTAATTGAAGTAGAAATATTATGTAATTGTAACTTTATTATTTTAAAACATCATTAAGTGTAATTTTAACAAATCAGTCAATTTTAACCTTCAGTATTGTAATGTAGTACCAACTGACTCTCAGCATTAGTTGAGAGATTTTTTTTTCCTTGAGAAAATTTGGCATGTACTTTACCTGATATATATCCAAAATAATCGATATTGAATCAAATCGGTAATCGAATCGAATCGCAAGCTTGTGAATGAGAATCGAATTGAATCATGACATTTGTGTCAAAACCCAGCCCTAGTGTGCAATGACCTTTAGACAAAAACTGAGAGCGAGAAAAGAGTGAGAATTTGAATGTCAGCATTTTCAATTAAGGGCTGTACAAGGTCTGTGAACTGTGGATTGAGTATCAAGACACTAAAGCATAATGAGATGACCTAATGTCATCATCTAAAATAACCTTTTCAATGGCAACGCACCAAGAAGTCATTTGTTTTTTTTGATGTGAGTTGAACAAAAGGTCAGATACTTGATATCTAGTGTGAATGCACCTTAACAGCTACATGTACTAATCCAGTGCAACAGAAATAAAGCACTCAACACTATAAGATGTTGAAGACCTGCCTCCCCCATCTCATGATATACACCTCATAACTTTGCCCCATGGCTTGAAAAGAAGGATGAATCTGGGCTTAAGAATATTAACGCCAACAAGGAAAATGGGTGTAGTGTTTGACCAGGTTAACCTCTCTGCCCACATCTCAACAACTTCCTGAACATGCTTTAAAATGTTTAAAACAAGATAGCTTTTTGTCTGAATATGATGCTGGTTCAAGCATTCTAATGTTCAGCATCTACACTCACTGTTCAACAGTAGGAAACAGAAAGGAATGTCTGATAAGTGAACAAATGTGAAAATGTAGCAAGAAAACCTCTTTAGCCAATTCTATTGACAGTTTTATCTTTTAAACATGACCGTGATTTTGCCAAGTAAGACGTGCTCCTGGATCACCATCTTTTGTTGATCCTGGATCAACATAACTGTCCAAAAATATAGACTTAACCCAATCCCTACCCCTAAACCTAACCCTACCCATAATTTATTCCTAAAAACAGTGTGAAATGATAGCTGATTAACAAAAGTGTAGAAGCACCTAATCCTGATTGTAAGCCTAAAACAGAAATGTCCTGAAAAGTTGTCCCTTAATTCTGATTGGTTGATAGGAATGTTGTTCCAGGATCAACAAGGATGTTGATCCAGGAACATGTTGTACTTGGTCAAATCACGCTCACCGTGTTTAGCATCACACTTGCCAATGCATTGTGACATTCCAACCATTAGATGTCAGTATATCATAAGAAATGTCCCTACAGCATAATGATATGGTTTATTTTCATTAGTGTGCATCTGATGGTTTGAACTCACATTAAATAAAAATTTTAAATCAGTCTGAATTCATTGAACCTCTTACCAGCTCAGCTGAACTGGTGGATAATGTAGATTTAATAAGGGCTCGTTTCCTTATACCCAATTCTGTTTTTTAATGAGCAAAGAGGTAACAGTGTCCTAATGAGGACATTTTCATCCAAAAAAAAATAAAAATCAGGATTTGACCATGGCGACTGGTGGCTGTCTGAAAATCCACTCCTAAAGTGATATTAATTTTATCTTTATTGATTCACTACCCCGTTCTCATGCGGCCATGCTAAAATCTCTCCAGCTCAGTGCAACAATTCAACAGCCTGCGGTTGATTGTTCAACACCTTGGCAAGAGTTGAGGTCAGGGAAGATGGTTGAGGAGGGAGGAAAAGACCAAGTGAGAGAAAGGGGACATGGGAAGTGGAAACAAACAAAGTCTGAGGAGCATTAACGAGCACATGCTCTTCAAAGCTATCTGCTCCTTTTGAGACCTTCCTTAGGCCTGCTCCCTCTGGCATGTAAGTGTGTGTACAGATACACACACACAGTAAGAATGTCTTTAATAAGTGAGCCATTGATCCGACTCCCACCACCAGGCAATTAAGAGTCCAAACTCTCTAATAAGCTCCAATTGGCTGGCCGGCAATTACTGTGGCAATGGCTGGAAGAGTGAGCATGAGGCAGCAAGACTGATTGGTTTCACTGGCCCTAATGCGATTGCGGTTCGTACCTTGCCGACCGCTCCACGGGTGAGCCGCGTTTGAGCAGTAATGGGTGCCCGGCTACAGATATATCTCTGCGAGGCCTGATTGCACCCTGCTGTCAATAAGCAGTTGCACCTTTAATGGGGACGAAGATTGTGTGTGTGTGTGAATGTGTGTGTATATTTGTACTTAAGGGTCAAGACAGTGTCATGGAATGCTCCTATTACACCAGGGGCATATGGATTCTCAGTAATGAGACAAAGGTAAGGTTTGGTGGTTTATGACAGTATAGAAACATTTAAGACCTGGACAGGTCTCCTGCAGGAGCTTGAAAACTTCAGGTAAGGACATTATTTTCTTCCAAAATGTTTATCTGGACATGCTGTGTCCATAACACTATAAAATTGGCTGACTTCCTGGTCTTATGCAGGGCTTTTACAATGTCACTGTCAAAAAAAAAAGTAAAGAAATTGTCCCTTTGGGAGTACAACAGCAATTCACTGGGGTAGCACCTGTTGTAATGGGCACATTTGTACCTTATCTTCTCCTAAAAGGTGCATATTAGTACTTTAGAGTAATAATATGTACCCTTAAAATACTATGAACCTCTTAGGGGTAAATAAAGTATAAAATCACTTTGATGATTCTGTGTATCCCAGTGAAAAGCTGTCGTCCCCCCTGAAGGGACAATTTATGCATATTTTTTTCTGTGATGTTACGAAACCAATAAAATAAAATAAAATCAGACTATTTAAAGACGACAGGAACTCAAAATTGTCCCTATTTACTTTCTTTATACATGTCCCTGGCTTATTGTGAACAAATGATCAGTGCATGTTTCATACATCACATTACATAAGTTGTTAACACTCTTTCATGTTGACTTCAAAGTCTCAAAGAGCCTAATACTATTCTGCATCTTTCCCAGAATAATTCCTGTTCTTATTTTGCCGTAAACACACTTTATTGATGCAAATTTTCATCTGCGGCTCTACTGTACCATCTTGCTGTCGTGAGATCATAATGTTCTTGTACTGGAGGCATACTGAGACAGTCTGTACTGTGAAAGTTCCCAGACACCTAGCAACAGCTACCAGCACTCCCTTAGTCAGCTGCTTATAGTTATATCGACATAGCAACACGTAGATCCTTTGAACAATCTTGTTAACCCTGTTGCAGTGCCTTTATCAGTAAAACAGCAGTTGACATCACTTGCGGTGAGGTTGTTTTTGTAAAACGAGTAAAGGATAACTGGTCTTTGTCGCTCATATCATTGTAAATATCAAGAGGTCAAGTTTTACCTGGTTAGTTTCTGCACTTACTGCAGTTCTTGCTAGTGGATTTGCAAGGCTCTTACAAGCATGAAATGCATTTATATTTTCCCGTCTGCTGCTTTTGACGTCACACCGTATGTACCATCAGGATAGTTGCTAACGAAGGGCTAGGGATCGTACATGTTCCTGAGCTGCCTTCAGGCAATTAATTGTAAGAATGTCATTTTCTTGTGGCTCCAGAGTGATTAGTCACATGACAGATATTTCAGGAACGGAGTGACGATTAGCAAAGATGGCAGCAGCTGGGTCACGTATACTACCGGAGCTGCATGTGGCATGAGCAACTGCCACTAAGGTGTGTGGGAATGCTAATGGATTTGGAGGTAAAGCCAAGAAGGTCCAATCCAAATTCAAGAATACTTCTCATAAGCTATGTTTCCTCCCAAAGATTAAAATTTAACTTATGCGCAAAACTGGAATATTGCATAAAACATCTGCGAATAAAGCACCGTTTCCATCCAACATGTCAAAGAGAACAAAATTGTCATTTCCTGATAAACTGGAACTATATATCACTAAGAAAAGTATAGGAGAAGCCACTTAATATAATAATTTTCATATATATTAAATGACTTGAGCAAGCAGACGAAACACAATAAATGCTGTCGTTGCTTTTCGGGGTGGATTTCTGCTGTTTGGGAATGCAGTTGTGTAAGTCAATCCAATTATAC
The DNA here is from genome assembly GCF_001515645.1 of Sinocyclocheilus grahami. Taxonomy (NCBI): domain Eukaryota; kingdom Metazoa; phylum Chordata; class Actinopteri; order Cypriniformes; family Cyprinidae; genus Sinocyclocheilus; species Sinocyclocheilus grahami. The sequence goes on from NW_015505405.1 coordinate 1,418,380, forward strand.
AGAAATACTTTGATGACAGACTTTGCTCAGGCATTTCAGAACAACCAAAACAACATTTCAGATGCAACGAGATCGGTCCGCTGGTTAGTCCAAAAGTGTAGAAGCACCTAATCCTGATTGTAAGCCTAAAACAGAAATGTCCTGAAAAGTTGTCCCTTAATTCTGATTGGTTGATAGGAATGTTGTTCCAGGATCAACAAGGATGTTGATCCAGGAACATGTTGTACTTGGTCAAATCACGCTCACCGTGTTTAGCATCACACTTGCCAATGCATTGTGACATTCCAACCATTAGATGTCAGTATATCATAAGAAATGTCCCTACAGCATAATGATATGGTTTATTTTCATTAGTGTGCATCTGATGGTTTGAACTCACATTAAATAAAAATTTTAAATCAGTCTGAATTCATTGAACCTCTTACCAGCTCAGCTGAACTGGTGGATAATGTAGATTTAATAAGGGCTCGTTTCCTTATACCCAATTCTGTTTTTTAATGAGCAAAGAGGTAACAGTGTCCTAATGAGGACATTTTCATCCAAAAAAAAATAAAAATCAGGATTTGACCATGGCGACTGGTGGCTGTCTGAAAATCCACTCCTAAAGTGATATTAATTTTATCTTTATTGATTCACTACCCCGTTCTCATGCGGCCATGCTAAAATCTCTCCAGCTCAGTGCAACAATTCAACAGCCTGCGGTTGATTGTTCAACACCTTGGCAAGAGTTGAGGTCAGGGAAGATGGTTGAGGAGGGAGGAAAAGACCAAGTGAGAGAAAGGGGACATGGGAAGTGGAAACAAACAAAGTCTGAGGAGCATTAACGAGCACATGCTCTTCAAAGCTATCTGCTCCTTTGAGACCTTCCTTAGGCCTGCTCCCTGTGGCATGTAAGTGTGTGTACAGATGCACACACACACAGTAAGAATGTCTTTAATAAGTGAGCCATTGATCCGACTCCCACCACCAGGCAATTAAGAGTCCAAAATCTCTAATAAGCTCCAATTGGCTGGCCGGCAATTACTGTGGCAATGGCTGGAAGAGTGAGCATGAGGCAGCTAGACTGATTGGTTTCACTGGCCCTAATGCGATTGCGGTTCGTACCTTGCCGACCGCTCCACGGGTGAGCCAAGTTTGAGCAGTAATGGGCGCCCGGCTACAGATATATCTCTGCAAGGCCTGATTGCACCCTGCTGTCAATAAACAGTCGCACCTTTAATGGGGACGAAAACTATGGGTGTGTGTGTACTTAAGGGTCAAGACAGTGTCATGGAATGCTCCCATTACACCAGGGGCATATGGATTCTCAGTAATGAGACAAAGGTAAGGTTTGGTGCTTTATGACAGTACAGAAACATTTAAGGCCTAGGTAGGTCTCCTGCCAGAGCAGGAAAACTTAATGTAAAGATATTCTTTCTTCCAAAATGTTTATCCAGACATGCTGTGTCCATAATGCTATAACATTGGTTGACTTTCCTGGTCTTGTGCAGGCTTTACCATGCCACTGTAAAAAAAAAATGAAGAAATTGTCTTATGGGTCTTTAGGACAGGGCTAGGCAACTTTAGCCCTGGAAGGCCACTGTCCTGCAGAGTTTAGCTCCAACCCTGATCAAATACACTCGAACCAGCTAATCAATGTATTCAAAATCACTAAAAAGCAACAGGCAGGTGTGATTGATTAGGGTTGGTGCAGGACAGTGGCCCTCCAGGACCAAAGTAGCAGAGCCCTGCTTTAGGACTACAACAGTTCAACAGCACTGGGGCAGCACCCTCAAATAGACACCTTTGCACATTATCTACCCCTAAAAGGTGCATACTTGTGCCTTAGAGTAGTGATATGTACCCTTAAAATACAATGTACCTTTTAGGGGTAAATCAAGTATAAATTCCCTTTGATGATAATGTGTATCCCAGTGAAAAGCTGTTGTACCCCCTAAACTTTTTCTGTGATGTTACAAAACCAAGTATAAAATCAGACTATTTAAAGATGACAGGAACTCAAAATTGTCCCTATTTACTTTCTTTATACATGTCCCTGGCTTATTGTGAACAAATGATCAGTGCATGTTTCATACATCACATTACATAAGTTGTTAACACTCTTTCATGTTGACTTCAAAGTCTCAAAGAGCCTAATACTATTCTGCATCTTTCCCAGAATAATTCCTGTTCTTATTTTGCCGTAAACACACTTTATTGATGCAAATTTTCATCTGCGGCTCTACTGTACCATCTTGCTGTCGTGAGATCATAATGTTCTTGTACTGGAGGCATACTGAGACAGTCTGTACTGTGAAAGTTCCCAGACACCTAGCAACAGCTACCAGCACTCCCTTAGTCAGCTGCTTATAGTTATATCGACATAGCAACACGTAGATCCTTTGAACAATCTTGTTAACCCTGTTGCAGTGCCTTTATCAGTAAAACAGCAGTTGACATCACTTGCGGTGAGGTTGTTTTTGTAAAACGAGTAAAGGATAACTGGTCTTTGTCGCTCATATCATTGTAAATATCAAGAGGTCAAGTTTTACCTGGTTAGTTTCTGCACTTACTGCAGTTCTTGCTAGTGGATTTGCAAGGCTCTTACAAGCATGAAATGCATTTATATTTTCCCGTCTGCTGCTTTTGACGTCACACCGTATGTACCATCAGGATAGTTGCTAACGAAGGGCTAGGGATCGTACATGTTCCTGAGCTGCCTTCAGGCAATTAATTGTAAGAATGTCATTTTCTTGTGGCTCCAGAGTGATTAGTCACATGACAGATATTTCAGGAACGGAGTGACGATTAGCAAAGATGGCAGCAGCTGGGTCACGTATACTACCGGAGCTGCATGTGGCATGAGCAACTGCCACTAAGGTGTGTGGGAATGCTAATGGATTTGGAGGTAAAGCCAAGAAGGTCCAATCCAAATTCAAGAATACTTCTCATAAGCTATGTTTCCTCCCAAAGATTAAAATTTAACTTATGCGCAAAACTGGAATATTGCATAAAACATTTGCGAATAAAGCACCGTTTCCATCCAACATGTCAAAGAGAACAAAATTGTCATTTCCTGATAAACTGGAACTATATATCACTAAGAAAAGCATAGGAGAAGCCACTTAATATAATAATTTTCATATATATTAAATGACTTGAGCAAGCAGACGAAACACAATAAATGCTGTCGTTGCTTTTCGGGGTGGATTTCTGCTGTTTGGGAATGCAGTTGTGTAAGTCAATCCAATTATACAGAAATACTTTGATGACAGACTTTGCTCAGGCATTTCAGAACAACCAAAACAACATTTCAGATGCAACGAGATCGGTCCGCTGGTTAGTCCCATCCCATCATGCAAAGTCACATGACTTTTTTTTGATGCACAAGGTGGAATTTATTTGGTAAATGTTTTTCCATCGTAGTTTATGCACATTTTTTTCTTATTGGATGAAGAGTTTATCCTACTCAATTGTGCACATACGTTTTTTTATGCACATCTTGGCATTTTTTTGTGATATTATGTGATATTCCAAAATGTGCATAAAAATAGGTTGATGGAAACATAGCTATTGTAGAACGTAAGATCGTCTATGATCCATTGGGTCTTCAACCTTTTACTTTATATAATTTTTTATACTTAGGTTTACCAATGTTCCCTTGCCTTTTAGAGACAAGTTGCACTCAGGATCAGAGTTGGTGTGCAGATGTTCTTGTATCATCTCCAGGCCTGTCTTCAAACACATTGTTGACTATATACACTGTACATGTTCATCATTAGACCATATACCAACACGTTCTCACTCCCAACTCGTCACATATAGATTCTAGGTCAGGACCCTTTGGTGTCGCTTTTTGGCACACAGGGTACCCCTATATTTTTCGACGTGCAGGGTCCTCCATTGCTTTAAACAAGAAACACTTGCCGTCAATATGCTGACATGAAAGGTACTGGGAATTTTATCGTCATTATTCAATTATATATTGGACAATAATATTGCCATTATTGCATATATGTTGGGGTGTGATTTTTCAATGTAAACAGTCACAACAGTTGTATTAATATTACACTATTTACACATTTGAGCACGTAACCCAACCCCTGCCCTTAAACCTACCATTTGTCAATAAAACACAAGATATAACAGGCAGATACAACCACTGTAATAATTTATTCAAAAAGTATTAATATTCCAAGTATTCCGAGGCAAAACGATTGATTTGTGTGAGGAATAGACGTGATCGCCGTCTCCGACTGCCGTAAAGTTCATCCTCTGTGCTGCAGTTTGTGCGTAAATTCAAAACATGCTGCCAGAAGAAGCCTTACGTCAGCCTTGGTTGTGAAATGCTATTGGCTCTTGTATGTCTCGTGACCGACTGCGTCATGCTACGGGACGGGAGTATCTTTTTGAATGAGATGTGAGCACGTTAATGGTACGGGATAATTTTCACCGATTAAAACCTTATGTTTTACTCTCTTCTTCACATAAAGACATAGTATGGTTTCAGAAGACTTGGAATGCATCACGACTTGTTTGTAATGCTATTATACTGCTTGTTTATGGTCAGTTTTTGCAATAAATAGCCTACCTGTGACTCCACTTATGTTTGTCTGTTACGTGTTTTATATTGTTCAGAAGTGGGTAGGTTTAGGGTAGGGATGGGGTTAGGTGCTCCAATTAAAGCATACATTTATATAAAATGTTCTATTTTTTACAAATGCACGCAAACCATTAAATTAAGACAAACAACTGAAAACAACGGAGGCACATCGAAAAATTATGCTAAAGGGGTACCTTGGGTGTCAAAAAGCAACGCTAATGGGTCCTGACCAAGCATCAATATGTGACAAGTTGAAAGTGAGAACGTGTTGCATATACACACATGTCCCAATGCTGATATAAATTCAGAGTACTACGATGTGTCTTAACCAAGAGCACTGGTGATATGGAAACATCATAAAGCGATCCCATTCGTTACTTTGTTTTTTTACTTAAGAGAGTCACTAATTCCTGGCCTACAAGTCTACAAAATGGCCCACGCTGAGGCTTAAATCACCAAATTACAAAAGGAGAATAAGACTTCACCCTCAGCTGCTAATCCGAGAGCCGTGTTAATGTTTCCATTGTAATGTTGAAGGTTACCAGCAGGTTAGAAACAATTTTGTCTCGAGACGTGGCCTATACAGCTTGGAAATTAAAAATGAAGAAATCTGCTATACACGACTCATTCAGTCACATCATCTTGATGTTGTCTATAAATCTTTCACTTCCATTCATAACGGTATATTCTTTATGGATCTTGAAAGTGTTTGTTAAAAGCATACATTTCTGGGATTCCATCACTTCAGGTCAGGCGGTTAAAAGTGCTTCTTAGAGTACTTCTATTAACCTTCTGCAACTTCAAACGTACTGATCGATTTTCATTCCACCACTTTACACAAAACTTGTGTACATATATGAACATTCCTTTCGTTCTATCCTTTTCTTCCAGTAACCTTTATAACTCCTGTCCCTGTATCTCGTTATATCTTTAGCTTTCTTTTATCACCATACAACCAGGGCTAGTGGGCTTTCACCCTATATCACCATAGGTGCCATGAACTTATCACAGGGACAATATGGTCCTGTCTCAAATGCTGCCCTCAGCCCTTCAAGCCATTTTCCCCATCACATAGACCGTTGGATTTAGTCTACTGCACAGGTGTGAAATGATGCATCAGAACGACAATACAGACATGATTTTGAACGATATAATGACAAATGAGACGTCCTAGGGTTTAGTGGACTTTATCGATGCAGGCAAGCAGAGAGGTAGCAAATAATGGTTGTGATGCAAACTAAAGCCTTTGATATGTTTTGGAGCAAATTCCTGTTTTAACAGGAAAGACACTGCACCACCTCACACAGCCCCTGTTCAATAATGTATGGTTTGTTTTGTCTTTACTTATATATTATTTTTCAGTCTTGTCCATGCACGTCTGTTGTTTATGCTATTGCAGTTGTAGTTGTGGATGCTAGGATCAGCACTTTAGGTGCTGGTATGGCTATATGTAGATGTTAATGGATATGACAGATTACATGGAAAAAGCACTGCTTCCTGGTGTCCCCTGAAAGTTCAACATTCATGTCCACATTAGAGTTCTAATTGCAGCTCAGTATGGATCACCTAGCACACACACACACAAAGCAAGCAGTAGTGGAAATGTTCTCTCAAACAAGTCAACTTATAGCTCTTAGTCTCTCAGAAATAAGTATCTAGTCTTTCTGCTGGGAAATCTTTCGAGCTGTGACCTCATAATGTTGGATGATCCCCCTTCTGCCATGAGAGAAACAGAAAGAGAGAGAGAGTCAACCACCAGACGGACACTTAGCAGAGGATAACAGTCAGTCAAGAAAATACTAGCACTGCAAGCACTTTCTCGTTTTGAAAGGCCAAAGTCTGATATTCTCACATTCTAGGCTAGACGTGTGAACACACACACACACATACACAGGTTTCCATTACATTCCATAGACATAATGGTTTTTATACTGTACAAACTGTATTTTCTATCCCCATTACCGTAGCCCTAACCTAAGCTTGTTTCCTCATGGGGACCTAAAAAATGTCCCCACAAGGGGAACTTTTAAAGTAATACCAAATTTACTGGTATTACTATCCTTGTGGGGATATTCGGTCCCCATAATGTGATAAGTACCAGGTACACACACACACACGTTTGTGCATGTGTGTGTCTCTGAATATGAAAACAACATTATACCCCTTCACAATACACAAAGTGCATTCATCTGTACGGTTATGAAGTCACTGAGCCCTCTCGAAAGCCCAGTGGCCTGTGGGTGAGTCCGTGTGTGCATGCATGTGTTGAACAACAGTGACAATCCAACTCCAAGAGGCATGTTATGCGACTGGACTTTCCCAAGCCTTTAGTAGGCTGTCTGTCTACTTCCATCTGCTCAGCTGACATCCTACAAATACTTCCTCCTCCCCAGTAGGGCATGTCTAGGCCAGTATCCCACTCCAGAATTAATTCAGGATAGCCAGGCCACGTAGAGCACAGAGGCCAGCCGCTAAACACTGACCCTGCTCTCCCGTCACTGACAGGTCGACACATTGTGCTGCATAGCTCAGAGCTCAGTTTAATAGACGCTTTGCTTGTGTGGGTGAGGGTTTTGTTTATTATTTCTATTGCGGAGCGTGCTTATGTTGTTCCATGGAGACATCTTTAAAGCTATTATTTTTTTGACAATATATTTTAGACAGTAATGTATTCAGGCTAAATAGGGTCTAAGTAATTTCATTAAAGACTTGCAGGGTTAAGGCTAGATGGCATACAGCAAAAACTACTGGGCATGCGCACATCAATATAGCATAATTTTTCTCACACTGTAAAACAATAATTACTATGTATGCATTAATTATTAGTTAGAAAGTTAAATTTATTGTTAGCTTCCGGTTTTTGCTGTATCCCTTCTAGCCACAACCGACTTGCAGCAGTTGTCAACAAATATGATTGCCAAAATCAACAGGTGCAAAAACATGGATCAGGTGTTGTTTTTATTATTTCAAAATTCACTGGTTGGTGTTAAGAAGGCCCTGTGAAAATAGGCCACTTTAGTCACATTAAATACCTCAAAATACCATAAAACATTCAGACTAATTACAATAGTACGTTTAAAAATGTATGCAAAATATTATGTCAAAAGCAATTACTGAATAAACCATTTTGTTTCTTACCAATATTTGGGCACTTTATTCTTTATAAATTTTTGTATTTACAATTTCAATAATATGTTTATGTACACATACATACATATTATTTATTTATTTGTTTGTGTCTGTCTGTATTGGCAGCTGGGGGCATGAACAATGTCACTATTAAAACAATCAATCAATCAATCAGTCAATAGTATTCATTCATTTTCCTTTTTGGAAGATATAATTCATTATTTTCTTTCGGTATGAAATATGAGTCAGACATGTTTTTGCAGGCAGTTTATAATTTGATCGTAATTGTTTTGAAATGTATTGTTGTCAGCAGTTAGATGTGTTAGAAAAAGATGTAGTGCTGGTGGTTTAGAGATTATTTTGGAATTTATTAATCTATAATAGATAGATAGATGCTCTTGAAGAAGTACTGTAGTACCTTGTCATTTATTTAAAGGGGTCCTATTATGCTTTTTCACTTTTTAAATTTTAGTCAGTGTGTAGTGTGTATGTTTGGGCATAAAAAAGATCTGGAAAGTTACAAATCTCAAAGTCCACTCCAAAGGGAGATATTTCGTTTTTTTTAAAATCCCTTTTCAAGAACTAGAGCGAACGGCTCATTTGGACTGCAGCGTTTGTTTTCCGGGCTTTGTGATATCTCAAAGCGGCTCATTGGAATATCATTACAAATAATTCCCGCCTACAGAAATTAGAATGGTTGGGGGGTGGGGAGGGGCGAGGTTGTGGTTAGAACGCTTGGTTGAGTGAGTGCATCAGACAAGACGATGAAGAAGAAGTGCTGCTGCAGAGTTAGTGCATCAGAGAAAATGAAGAAGAAGAGCTGCTGTGCTGTAGCTTCAAATTTTCGGCATGTCTAGAACAATTCTTACAAGTACAACACGACGTAGCTGGGCGCCGCGGACAGACGCCGAACGTCCCTGCCGGTGTGCCTACAGCCATAGAAAATAAAGTATTTGAATTTTAAAGATGTGGTGTGACGCTGCGCTTCTCGTCTGGTGCACGACCGCCTGAAACGCTGTTTTTTTTTTTTTTTCCCCTCCCTGC
>NW_015505405.1:1427725-1440659 GCF_001515645.1 Sinocyclocheilus grahami
ATTGAGAACCGCTGGTCTAGAACAATTCTTACAAGTATAACACGATGTAGCTGGGCGCCGCGGACAGACGCCGAACGTCCCTGCCGGTGTGCCTACAGCCATAGAAAATAAAGTATTTGAATTTTAAAGATGTGGTGTGACGCTGCGCTTCTCGTCCGGTGCACGACCGCCTGAAACGCTGTTTTTTTTTTTCACCTCCATGCCCAAACGTCTTTGTTTGGGCTTCCGAAAGCAGATGATGTCAGGAAACAGTGGTTGCAATTTATTTTTTAACTCTGTCCCTGAGCATTATAACCCCAATTTGCTATTGTGTGCTGCGCATTTTACTGAGGACAGCTTCCACAAAATGAGGGAGTACAGTGCCTGCCGGATTTGCCAAAAAGCTTTTGTTAAAAGACGGAGCAAGGGGCGTTGCAGTACTGAAACACCGTCTAAGCTGTTTGCCAATCACAACGCACTGGGACAGCTAACCAATCACAACACATTTTGTTTTTCGGAAGGTGGACCTTCATCAAATTGAGCCGCTTGTGCCAGCCTGGGGAGAAAGGTATTTTAATAAAGTAAATTATGTAAAAAAGTATGCGTTTTTCTAACCACCAAGCATGAGAGCATGTTCTAGTACACCCCCAAAACAAAATCAAGACTTTGTAAAAGAGTATAATAGGACCCCTTTAAACCACTACCACTTAAAAAATGTTAAAGCAATAAGCAAAGAAAGAGAAAGAAAGAAAGAATACAAACAAACAAATAAATACATACATAAACAAATAAATAAATAACCCATTTAAAAAATGCAGTTGTTGAACAACTAGTGGACCATTCTTACCCACCTCTATATGATCTATCCAATTGTCTTCAATTCTAAAAATAAATTAACTTTTATACAAGTCTCACAATGCAGCAATTTGATTGATTATAACCCAGGATCACAGGGACATGTACCTATTAATCAGCTTTGACTAACCCACTTAAATAAAAGACCTCTTTATTGTTATGAAGCTAGCATATATTTTTAGCTCTCATATTTGATTCAATGCACAAGTTTTAAGCCATTATGGGCGACATAATCAAAATGCCATCATCGAAAAAGTTTCCGGCTAACAAAATTTGCACATTTAATAAGCAAATTATTTTAATGAAAAACCCTCATGCCAAACCAATTAGTAATGAATTATAATCTTATGATAAACGATCCTCTGTTGACAGCCGGGGGGAATTGTGCAATCAAACATTAATTATTCATTTGGTAATTAAGTTCATAGGTGTTTGGAGTGGAGGATTGGATGAGCAGAGAGAGCGGGCCAGCGGTGGCAGACCTCTTTCAGCGCTGACCTGTTTTGTTCACAGCACTGCCTGCTGGGATATGTCCCGCTGGCTATTTATGGACAGTTGGTTTCTGCGCTGACATGTTTAACATTGCTGAGCATTTCTGGGGTTTTAAAGTGAGGTCTTTTGCCATATTCTCTTTTGTGCATTATTCAGATGTTGATGTATATATTTGCTTGTAACTAGCTGACAACTGTTCTGTACGCACAGTTATAAACTGAATTTTATTTATTTAAAATCAAAAGTTGTTTTTTTAGAGTTTTTGAGAAACTTGGGACTTCTCAATACTTGATGCAAAAAATTTGTATTCTGAATGAAGTATTAACTATTTCTTACATACTATACAGCAGAGCCACAAAATATAATTTAAATTATAGTACCTTATATTACAATTTTGTATAGAATATTTGACTGTGTGGCTCTCTCACACACACACACACACACACACACACACACAGAGACAGAGAGAGAGAGAGTTATACTGTAGGCAATATCATACTGTAGGCTTATGCTCACCACGAGTCTACATTGTTGTGGATGATTGCTAGGGTGTTGCTATATCTTTACTTAGGGTTAAAGGTTTTGCTAGCATGGTTAACCACCAATCAGCAATGTGACAATTTTATTGTTATTTTCATCTCAGGTGCTTTGCTGAAGTACAATATGGCTGCAGAAGTATCCATGAGCTGTCATGAATAAAACGGCAGAATTCACATTGCTTTCTTCCGAATAGCACAGATTTAACCAAACAACTGCCGTTGATGGCTGGGAATGCTAACATATCCCAGAGTATTATAGATTTTCTTGATCCAGAGTGTCTTTTAGCACATGCTAGATGGTTGCTTATTCACCCCATATAAAAATAATCTCCTCAAATCTGTGATATTCTGGTCCGATATGCCTAATACCAAAATGTGATCAATAGTGAAAGTATTGCTAAATGTCAGCTTAACCAACTACCCTTAAGTTCTGTGTGTGTGTGTGTGTGTTTCTGTGAATTGTGAGGACTTTCCATAGACTTCTATTACTTTTATACTGGCCAAACAATATTTTCTATCCCCTATCCCAACCCTAACCCATAAACCTACCCCTTACAGAAAATACCTACCCCTTACTGTTTGCATTCTTACACTTTCAGATAAACATCATTTACTATTTTTAATCTTTTTTTCCCCTCGTGGGGACTGCAGACCTCACAATGTCAAAAATTTCAGGTTTTACTTTCCTTGTGGGGTCCCCATTTGGTCCCCACAATGTAGCATAAACAAGTACACACACATTATTATTATTATTTTTATTATTATTATTAACACTAATCTTCCCGATAAAGTAAAATAAAATTTAAAAACATAAATATAATATTAGAAATAAAGAAAAAAGAATAAATTAAACTGACTAATTATTTTGAATTATACGTCAGTGTTTAAAAAGAAAAATAAGTAAATGACAAAATGCTTCAGTTAATGTAACCTTTTATGTAAGTGGTAACTTAGATTTTGTGACAGTAGGTGCAATTGTATCTTTATCCAGTCTAAATAAATAATAACCATAACAACAAGGTACTATCCAGATGCAATTCTAAGTTAATGCCTGGAGGATAAACTGACAGTTGGCCGATATATTGTGCTATACACCAAAACTAATGCAAGAGGTTTATTTTTTTAGGAGACATTATTATGCACACCTTATTTTAAATTTTCACTTTGTTATTATCAAAACAGAGCAACAAGTGGATGGCAGCTTGGCTACTGTCTCCCTCCTGATTTTTTTTTTTTTTTAATTTTTTTTAAGACTGTTGCTTTTTACTACCAAGATGCAGTTTTTGAGCACAAGTTATTCCATAATGGATACAAACAATAACTGTCCCTGAAGAAATGAGATGTAAACAAATAAATTATCATCCATATTACAACGTCCGTTGCTTTGTTGGACTAAAAGTGCTCTACGGGATGTTGTTCAGTGGACCCTTACTTTTCTAACTAAACGTCTCAGGTTATGTATGTAATCATGGTTCCCTGAGTAGAGAACGAGACACTGCGTCCTCTAGGGGTCGCTATACATGCTACCCGTGTCTGAAGCATACATTGAAAAAACACCAACAACACGTTGGCCGGCGACAGCCATGACGTCACTACCAGTGCGACTATAGTATAAATAGGAGCCCATAGATGGAAATGGTGCATCCCAAAACACTATGTTTGAGAAGTCTTCAACTCGATCTAAGGCTTATAATGCTGGAGTGGCTAGCAGTAAATCTGTAGCTGAGGGAGAAAACATCCAGCTCTTAATCAAGAGGGAGCTCGACCTACAGCATCTTCCAATGGTGGAACAGCTAGCAGTTACTTAGCTGAGGGAGCAACACCCCCAGTTCTCAAACGAGAGGAGGCTCGACCTGCAGCATGTTCCAAAGCTGGAACAGCTAGCAATAATTTACTTAGCTGAGTGTAACACGCACTGAGTAGCGCTTGGTTCACAATTACTAAGTTACTATGTGACCACAACTTTGGTACAGTGGTAACTACGTGGGATTTCTTGGACCAGAAATCAGAAGACAAGTGTCGACTCACTAGAGCAAAAGGTAAGCAAAAAGTGTAAGAGTATTACCTATTTCAAAGGTCAGTCAATTAATAACACAGTTCACTTTGAGAAATTATCACATCTTCACAAATAAAACACCCTTCAACAACTTGAACAATTATATACACTAACAGATCATATTGAAACAAAAATTAAGCATTTTCAACATTTTTACATTACTAACTCACATTCCTAGTTAACGTTACAATAGCCGATAACAGTATTCACATTTAGTTTCATTAAATACATTTCTTATAACGAAATTTGTACTCACCAAGGAGAACTGTATCAGAAAAAATAAATAAATGAAGTATTCCTCTGAAGAAATACTGATTAGGCTCTATTTCATCAGCTTCTTGTTGCGTCTCTTTCAGTGCTGTTTCTTGTCGTGTCTTTCTCAAAGCGTGAGCTTTTAAGAGTTAATATCTCACTAATCTGGGTCTTAAATCAATTTACTACCATTATAAAGCGTTACAAATGATACTTAAGTGTTCCAGTATTTTGGAAACTCCAGTTAGAGCAGGTGCCAGGGATTCAGTGCTTGATCGTATTCATGCGTATTCAGTGCTCGTAATCATACAGAGAAGGGATAGTGCACCCAACAATAAATATTCTGTCATTTACTCACCTTCATGTCACTCGAAATGTGTATGATATAAATCGCACATTTTAAAATGAAAGTACCATATTGACCCGAATATAAGATGATGTTTTTTTCTTGGAAATACATCTGAAAAAACGCGGTCGTCTTATATTCAGGGTCTAGACTTTGACATGTCAATAATACACCCACAGCAATAGGTGGCGCCAAATACGCATAAAACGAGTGTGCCATGAAATACGTAATGTAATGCGTGTTGTAAAGATCGTGAGTAAAAACAAAAGAAGCAGAAAACCTTACAGCTGCATGAGTCGTGACTGTCACGTTAGCCTGATGGGACCAAACTCCCTTTGTGATTTTAAAACTTAAGACAGTACCCAGATTTGAAGACTACAGTAAGATTTAACTTCTACTTTTAATAAGATTTTGGTAGGCTACTATTAGATGGATAGCCTAAATGTCCTAATTCAGATGGACTACCTGTTTTGTTTTTTTAATGGTATATCAAAAAGTGTATATTTTTATGTATAATATGAAAATAATTTAAGACCACATTCTTTCAAAACAAAAAGTAAAATAGGAAAAATATGCAATATGAAAATAATTGAAGACAAAATGTGTTTTACTGAGAAAAAACAAGATTTGGTTTTTAAAAAGCTTTTTTCAAAAAGGTACATCTGGAAAAAGGGGGGTCGTCTTATATTCGGGCCAATACGGTAATCTATTGCTGGATTATTAAACTGTATTTTCATTGAATTCGCTCTACTGAGTCTTCTCTCTTTCAAGTTCGTTCTCGTTCTGACTGCTCGTGTGCTACCCTCCTCAATGAGCGGCGCTAACCTTTCAACTCCCCAATTACGAATCATTCAGGAACTTTTTTTTTTCCTTTTTACTTGTAGTGTGATCCTTCTACATATTTATCTTTCCATTCTAAATATTATAGCAATAATAATTAGATAAAATTCAATTAAATATTAGGGACCTAGATTAATGATCTGGGTTACACTCTCCCCTCTTGAATGTATGCAGGTCCCTCTGCATGCTTGAATTCAGATGGTTTCAACAGGAGAGTAATTTCTTGAGGGATTCAGATCTTCCAAAGCGATAGTAATTGCAGTACTCAGACTGGAGAACAGGGACTGAATACCTAAATTGAGAGGATTTGCCCAGTTGTGGGTAAGTAAGTCTTTTTGGAGGTTCACATTGTCTTCTCGAACGTCTGAGACTTTCCGTTTCAGTTGCTTCACTCTCGTTCTCTTGAGACTCTCTGGAAATGCTACTTTCTCTTTGGGTGGAATGGTTACTTCCTTCATCTTTCCTACTTGAATTTTCAGATGATTCACTATCAGTATCTGGTTTCTCTTGATCTGTCATCTGAACAATTTCCTTTTCAGATTCATCAACTGAGCTTTCATCAAGAACTTCAACTTCAGGCAGATCTGATAGGCTGCTCTCTACCGGTTGCTCTAAAGTAGGATGATCTGCCTCCTGTGCATTAAAGGATTCCTCAGGTAAGTCATGTAAGTTTCCTTTATCAACAGGTTCTGTCGAGATAGGATGTCCTTCATCCTTTTCCATCACAGGTTCAGCAACAGGTAAGTGGACTGCTCTTCTACTTTTGTTATAAGAGATATGTTCCGAGTTAGACAGAATTCTGGTTTAAATCTTGTAGAACTTTCCAGGGTCATAATAATCCACTGGATTATGGACTCTTCAGGTTCCTCAGCACACTGGGCTCTAGTTCTGGGTTTCTGCATCACTTTTCTTTCAACAAGCACAGTAGGTGCATTTGTCGACTGGAATCCACAAGGCAGCAGCAGATCCCTGTGCAGTGTTCTCGGAGGTCCATCTTTTCTTTCGGGTTTAACCGTGTAAACCGGTAAGTCACCTGCTTTCTTTGTCACCACGTAAACTTCAGGTTCCCACTTATCCGCAAGCTTGTGTTTGCCTTTCAGACGAACATTTTTCACAAGTACACGATCACCAACTTCAAGAGTGGAGGTAACAACATGTTTGTCATACCTCTTCTTGATCACCAATTCAAAGAGTGGAGGTACAAACTGTTTGTCATACCTTCTTCTTGTTTCGTTCCGCTACCTTTGCAGCGTTTTTGTTGCAACCTTGTAGCTTTCTTCCAGTCGGTTCTTGAGACCTTGCACGTACTTGGAGTGGGATTCAGATTGTCCATCCACAGGTAAACCAAATGCAAGGTCAATTGGTAGTCACGGTTGTCTCCCGAACATTAGTTCATATGGAGAGAATCCTGTCACATCACTCTTTGTGCAATTGTATGCATGCACTAGAGGTTTGACATAATCCTTCCATCTAGATTTTTCCTTGTTGTTCAAGGTTCCGAGCATCTGTAGAAGTGTCCGATTAAAGCGTTCTACCGGATTGCCTCTCGGATGGTAGGGGGTGGTTCTAGTCTTGGATATTCCAGCCAATTTGCACAGTTCTTTAATCATGCGAGACTCGAAGTCTGTACCTTGGTCGCTATGAAGTTTTTCAGGGAATCCATAGTGCACCAGAAAATTATCCCATAAACATCTGGCTACTGTCTGGGCTTTCTGATTCCGTGTTGGTACCGCCACGGCGTACTTGGTGAAATGATTGGTTATCACCAGTATGTCCTTGGTGTTACTTCGGTCTGGCTCCAGTGACAGGAAATCCATACAAACTAGCTCCAGCGGTCTGCTGGTTCTGATGTTCACCAGTGGAGCGGCTTTCTCTGGCAGAGTCTTACGTCGAACACAACGCTCACAGGTTTTGATCTTCTTTTCTACTGCTGAGGACATCTTAGGCCAGAAGAATCTTGATCGGACAAGGTTGAGAGTTTGCTCGATCCCCATGTGACCCATTTCATCATGGAGTTCTTTCAAGACTATATCACGAAGATCAGCCGGCAGTGCTAGTTGGTACGATAAGTCCCCGTGCTCTTGTCTCCTTCTGAACAGTATGCCATTTCTCAAGTCCAGACGGTTCCATTCTTTGAACCATGGAACTAATTCAGGTGGAATGGTCTTGAGACAGGGCTTTTCTTTGGATTCCAGTTTTTGGATGACTATTCCAACTTCTGGATCTGTTCTCTGTCTTTCCTGCAGGTTTTCTTCAGACAGTTGGGGAATCTCTGTGATCTGGTAAGCATCATCCTGTTGAAATGCTTGAGGCAAGGCATCCACATCAACAGTTAGGGACTCCACTAAGGTCACTGAAGGGTGTAAAAGATCAGGATCGTCACAGGACTGACCAATTTCATGACGCTCACAGATAGCTTTCACGGCTTCTTTTGAAACAACCATTAATAGTTCTTCTGTCAGGTCCTGGTGAGTGAACTAATTATTTCCCTCTCTTTCTGTGTCTCCAGGTCATCTGGAATTTCTGCTTGCGGCCGTCTAGAGAGTCCATCCGCATCCTGGTTTCTACTCCCAGCTCGGTACTGTATCTTGAAGGTGAACGTTGATAAACTTGACAACCATCTGTAGCTGGTGGCATCTAATTTTGCAGAAGTCAAGAGGTAGGTCAGTGGGTTACTGTCAGTTATCACCGTGAATTCAGCCCCATACAAGTAATCATTGAACTTGGTCGTCACGGCCCATTTCAAGGCCAAAAATTCCAACTTGTGGGCGGGGTACTTTGACTCACTCCGGGTAAGTCCTCTACTTGCGAAGGCGATGACTCTCATCTGTCCATCTTGCTCTTGGTATAATGCTGCTCCAAGGCCAGTGGTGTTGCCATCTGTGTGCAACACATACGGGAGTTTGGGGTTGGCAAATCCCAATACTGGAGCAGAGGTGAGTTTCACAATGACAGTATCAAATGCCCCTTGACAATCTTGAGTCCATCGTTCTCCAAACTGTTCCTTCGGATTGAAGTACTGCTTTTTCTCGTCTGTCTTTTTCTTGGGACTTTTCTGCAGTGGAGGGTACCCAGCAGTGAGATCATTAAGGGGCTTCACAATTTTCGAATAATCTTGTACAAACCTCCGATAGTAACCAGAGAATCCGAGAAAAGATCTGAGCTCCTTAAGATTATTCAGCCTCGGCCAGGTTTTAAGGGCTTCTACCTTTGCTGGGACAGTTTCAACTCCGTGCTGGGATACGATGTGGCCCAAGTATCTGACAGATGTTTGACAGATCTTACACTTCTCAGGTGAGAGTTTCAGTCCGAATTCCCTTAACCTCCGTAGCACTTGAAGTAGCCGAGCTTCATGTTCTTCCAGAGTTCTCGAGAAGACTATTAAATAATCAATGAACATGAGCACTTCCTTCCGATTGAGATCTCCCATACAGCATTCCATCAATCGCTGAAACGTGCTAGGTGCATTTGAGATTCCTTGCGGCATCCTGTTAAATTCCCAGAAGCCTAATGGGCATATGAAAGCTGTCTTCAGCTTATCAGACTCTTCCATTTCAATTTGATAGTAGCCCGACTTGAGGTCAAGGACTGAAAACCATCTCGATCCGGTTAAGACTGAAAAGGCTTCTTCCAAGTTAGGAAGGGCATATGCATCCTTGATTGTCTGGGAGTTTAACTTCCTGAAATCAATGCACAATCTCACAGAATTGTTCTTCTTTCGCACCACAACTATAGGAGACGAGAAGGGAGATTTGGTCTCTCTAATAACATCAGCTTCAAGGAGTTCTTGAAGATGCTTCCTGACAGCATCCACATCTTGTGGGTGAACCGGTCGAGCTCTGTGCTTGAATGGCATTTCATTACTGAGCTTTATCCTGTGTTTTACTTGGTCAGTGTGACCATAATCCAGATCATGTAATGCAAATACATCAGACATGGAGTTCAACAGTGAGGTTATTCTCTTTTTTCACTGGTGTCAGAGGAGAATCTCCAAAATCAGTTGGAATCTTGGGCGGAATTGGCCCCATCTTCTCACTTTCAGCATCAACTTTGGAAAACTCTTTCTCCACTCGCTGAACTGCATGGACTTCAGCTATCACAGTCTTCTGGGGAATCACTAAGTCAGTTTGAGTGTCATTTCTCAATACGACTGGTAACTGCACAAAACGTTGCCTTGAAGGTAGATTGTGCAGACAGCTTGCCACTAAAAGACCACCAGGTAAAGAGGACGTTCTAGGTGGCTCCACTGACACCCACTTCTCAAAGAAAGGCCCTTTCACTTGAACAAGTCCATCCAGAACTACGGTGCATCCTGCCGGTACAACCTCTTGTTGGTTCCCCTTCAGTTTTACAGATCCCACAGATCCACTGGAAGCTTGCTGTTTCCTCTTCTCCAGTATATTTATCACAGCTTGATAGCCATAACAATGTGACTTGAGAATAGTTCTGTTCCCTTGTGTGCAGTTGGTGTATAACACATCCAGTGAATTGGTACCGATTAGGATCTGTGGCATGTCCGTCAAGTCAGGAACTATCAGAGCTAAGGTTGGGACTTCTGCTTCCAACCCAAGGAAATGCTTGGGAAACCGCAAGTTAAGCTCGACATAACCCAAATAGGGTACGGCTTGTCCATTGGCTCCCTCAACTTCTAGAAGATGCTTTAAGGTTTTCATGGGGTGCTTGCACAAGTATTTGTCGTAGTAGGACTTAGGAATGGTTGTCACCTGCGATCCGGTGTCTAGGAGGCCGTTAACTTCTCTCCCTTCAATTTGGATTCTAGCGGTGCACCTTGTTCCTACTAATCCGGTAGGTAATCCACAACATGGAGACTCGTGAGCATGCTGATGAGACAGATATTCATTCTTCATAGGGCATTTTTCTCTTCTAGTCTCTGTCTGCCTCGTGACAGAGACTGATTTCAGTTTAAAGACCTCAAGTTGGTGGCATACTGGAGGTCCCATTTGGCCTGTCGCTCTCTTAACTTACGGCGCTTCTCTTCAACCTTGCGAGGGTTTGGATCATTCTCACAGTTAACAGCAAGATGTCCATCGTCTCCGCAATGGAAGCAATAACCAGGACGGGGTCTGTTGTGCAACTGCCCAGTGGGTTTAAAACTCTTGTTCATTTCTGTTTCTGTCAAATTGGGTCGGTATTTTGCAGGGAAAGTGCTCAAAGCTGGAGACCTCTCTTGACATCCCCATTGAAATCTGGGAATTGAGATGAGCTTGAAGCTCAGCTATCTGCTGTCTCAACTCAGAAATTTTATCCACATTGGGGCTGCTCTTTTCTTTGCGAACAGGCTCGGTCTTCATCATGGTAATCTGTGTTTGAAGTTTTGCAATTTCCCTCTTCAGGCTTTCAACTTCAGACTTTTCAATTTTGCTTATAGACTTGGTTGATTTCTGCTTTACACTAAACTGACATGGCTCTACTTCATTTGACTCATCAGGTTCATCACTGCAGTACACAAACTGTTGGTTAATTGCTGTCCGTAACTTGAGTGGAACAGGAGCATGTCTGTTTAGTCCAAGGTGCTTCCTCATCCTTTCTTCTTTAAGAGATTGTTTATCTTCCGCAGTGCGGATGAGCACCACAAGTTCAGCGAAAGAAGGGGGTCTGGCTCTCTTTCCTTCTAGTTGTAGATCGATGATTAAGCTGTTGTCCCAGCAACCTCTGCAAAATTGCTTGAGGAGACAACAGTTCCTTTCAGCTTCAGCAACACCATCTCGTCTAATCGCAGTGCTCAGCATTACATGAAGACGGTGAAGGTAGGTGGATGGTTTTTCTCCTTGACTTTGCAGGGCACCAATGAACTTTGCAAACAATTCATCTCCATCCTCCACTGAGCCATAAACAGACTACAACAGTTTCAAACACTCTAAGGGCAAAGCATATGGGCCGATGTGCTTGACAACATCCGAGGCAGGAGGTAGCAGACTGTCATGGATTTTCCCAGTCTTGTGCAAATCCGAGAGGGACCGATCGTTCAATAGAAAGTCCACAGTCGCATGCCAGGTGTCAAAATCTGGTTCATGGCTGGGGCGAGGAATTCTTCCTGAGAAGGCTTTGAGACGAAAGGAAACATGTGAAGAAGACATGGAATCACTGCTTCTTACCACGTGCTCCATCACTACTCGTTGAAGTCCTGGCGGATTCAAAGCACTGGTAGGTATGTTCAAGGACACGGTCTCGGCAACACTGGCATCAGGGCTCCTAAGTTGGTAAAGTGACTTTGCCGGTGTGCTCTCCTTGGCAGGGTTTTCAGGTTCTCTCATATGCATACTGCTCTCATACACGGGCTGTTCCATTTCTGGCTCAGGTCTTGAAGATTCATTTTCTGGAAACATCAATGCAGAAATCTTTTGCAGTTCACTCTGAAGCACTTCCTGCAGGGTTTTTTCGCTGTCTCGGGCGATGGCCTGCAGGTTCTCCAAGTAACCTTCAGTGACATTGCTACATGTTGCAGGCGTGTACACACTCCCCAAGCTGCACACATGGAAAACAACATTATCATCTAACGTGCTTCTGATGGACATAGGCAGTGAAGACTCCGAATTCTGCTTGGCAGAGTCATGAGAGAATTCCACAATGGCACTGCGGTGGTGTTCAGAGTTGGGATCATCAATAACTAAGTTGCGCTTGATGGATCCATATTTGATTAGGCAGGTTTCTAATTCTTGATCTGGATCAGAGAGGGTTAAGCCACTCACAATGACTGATTTATGGACATTAACGTTTCACTATTTCCATGACTGATTCTCTATGAAGTGAGAGGGAGTTTACTTTTTGATTTAATCTCTTTACCACTTATTGTGGTTATCAAATTGATTTATAACATACACTATGCTGTATTTTTGCTCCTGGCTGGCTCGCCAAGTTTTATGTAACACGCACTGAGTAGCGCTTGGTTCACAATTACTAAGTTACTATGTGACCACAACTTTGGTACAGCGGTAACTACGTGGGATTGCTTGGACCAGAAATCAGAAGACAAGTGTCAAATCAATAGAGCAAAAGGTAAGCAAAAAGTGTAAGAGTATTACCTATTTCAAAGGTCAGTCAATTAATAACACAGTTCACTTTGAGAAATTATCACATCTTCACAAATAAAACACCCTTCAACAACTTGAACAATTAAATACACTAACAGATCATATTGAAACAAAAATTAAGCATTTTCAAAATTTTTACATTACTAACTCACATTCCTGGTTAACTTTACAATAGCCGATAACAGTCTTCTCTCAGTCAATGAGTCTTCTCTCTTTCAAGTTCGTTCTCGTTCTGACTGCTTGTGCGCTACCCCCCACAAGGGGCGGAGCTAACCTTTCAACTCCTCAATTAAGAATCATTCAGGAACTTTTTTTTCCTTTTTACTTGTAGTGTGATTCTTCTACATATTTATCTTTCCTTTCTAAATATTATAGCAATAATAATTATGGGTTACATGAGGGAGCAACACACCCAGTTCTCAGTCGAGAAGGGGGCTCGACCTACAGCATGTTCCAATGCTGGAACGGGTAGCAGTAATTACCTTAGCTGAGGGAGCACAAACCCAGCTCTCAGTGAGAGGGG
>NW_015505405.1:1441148-1447763 GCF_001515645.1 Sinocyclocheilus grahami
GAGTGTGTCGACAGAGACACACTAGTTGAGTGGTGCCCAAGGTACTGGGGTCTAAGCCAGCTCAGAGAAAGGGAACGAGGCTAATAACGAGCAACCCTTACCATACAGGATTTTTAGAAAGTGCGTAAAGCTTAACGTGTGCACTTACTATAGTATGGATTTAAGAGTTTTCCAAGCATCTGCTCACAGATACCCAGAGTACTGAGCCAAACGGGAGAGGCAAGCTCAAATACAACCCTCTAAGGTGAGGGGAGCACTGCCTGAGACAGCATCACACAAGAAGGTTCTCGCAAATGCCACCTATACTTCCCACTAGACGGGCCAGGACCCCTGGGTTGTTCGGGCTCAGACCTGGACCTTCGTGAAGGCCGCTGAGTGTGCCTTTGCCTCCCTGAACTTCTCAACCACCGTCTCAACGGAGGTACCAAAAGTACGGAAGGCGAAACCGGAGCTTCGAGAAGAAAGCCCCTCTCTTTTTTTCCCGATATCTGCTAGGTACACCCACAGATGTCTCTCCGTCACTACCATAGCCGCCATGGACCTGCCACTAGCAGAAGCGGCCTGCTTAGCACGGAGAGCAAGATCCATGGTGCGGCGCAACTCAGCTACCTCATCAGGAGAAAGGCCCTCACCTTTATCCAGGTCTTTCAGCAGGTCAGCCTGGGAGAGGCAAGCTCAAATACAACCCTCTAAGGTGAGGGGAGCACTGCCTGAGACAGCATCACACAAGAAGGTTCTCGCAAATACCACTTATACTTCCCACTCGATGCCTCAGCAAGAGGGGTTATCCTGGTGATCGGGAGGTCCCTCAGAGCGACCTAGATATGGTAAAACAGACAGGGCAGCCTGAAAGCATAAGCCCAGCCCGGACGTCCCATACATTTTTGCAGTGCCGTGACGGGGGCCTGATGATCAAGAAGGCTCCTGCAGAAGCCTGTGACCTGGCCGCATGATATAGGAAGTATGAAGCCAAACCACGGCTTATCATACTGTCTGGACATATATCGACGAGAGAAATAAACACTGCAAGTCGAGCACCCGGTTTCTGAATCCAACAGAGGGGGTTGCTCACCGAGGACCTAACCGCTTTCGCGCATCGCCTCGATGTTGGCATAACTCGTATGCTGGAATCGATGGATGCGTGAGGAAAAAGGGCCTCTTCCATTCCTTCTCAATCTCTGTATGGAAAACAGGAAGAAAGGAAGACTCACCTGAGCTGGATTGTTAATGTCCAGAAAAGTAACGTTCATCGAGATGACCTCGCAATGTCTTTTTCTTCCCCCGCTTCACGGCAAGTAAAGCCTCACCATGGCGTGATCCATAACTTCAAAAGCTCATCATACACAGGGCAGGAGGATTGGGAAGGCTCAGCCCTCCTCAGACATTTCCTGCTTTTTCTGGGCCGAACCCAGCAGAGCACTGGTCCCTGGATCAGACGATGTTAATGAAATAACATCATCCTCCAGCGGCTCACTCTCATCCACAGCCGACGATAGCGAGAGGGAAAACTCCTCTTCAAACTCATCGGCCAGATCCACCCGCAATGCCCACGAGCTCATTCTCCTCCGTGCCTCAGCAGCGGCGGGTCCTGAATCGCGGGAAGCAGATGGCTGCCCCTCTTTCCTCGAAAAGAGAGACAAACAAGAGCGGAGCTTTTTCATTGGAAAAACGCTCGCAGTGCACGCCGATTGCCCCCTCAGGGACATTGCGTGCGTGCTCTTCGCTCAAACAAATAACGCATAGATCGTGTGTGTCATCAGATGTTGAACAACGACAACACGGATGCACACATCCTCTAAACGCTTTGCTAGTGCTCGCCATAATGATATGAATAGAGATCACTCTTACCACAGAAATGCACGCTTCAAACAAAACAGTGAAGAGGATGATGTGTTCTCCCGGAGCCTATTTATACTATAGTCGCAGTGGTAGTGACGTCATGGTTGTCGCCGGCCAACGTGTTGTTGGTGTTTTTTCAATGTATGCTTCAGACATGGGTCATGACGAGGCATTCCCCATAGCGACCCCTAGAGGACGCAGTTCGAAGTTCCCATGAAAGGGAACCAGGATTTACAGCTGTGGATGCGTTTATGACTCGTTATTACGATGAATCTGGTACGTACTGTGTTTTGATTATGCATGTTTTGATGTGTACTGCTCAAATACATTCTTTATAAGCTTTTCATTGAAAAACAGCGATCTATCATCGGTGCTTTATGCATAGACCTTTAGAATGATATATAGTTTGTCAAGATTAATTATGTCCCTTTTCATTTAATCTATTCATAAACAGTGACACATGCAAACAAAGAGCGTTCAGTGCACCGGCGTTCAGGTGCAGGTTAACAGTTTAATATATTATTTAAATATTTAAAAATATTTTTTGTTCTTTTAGAAAGTCATAACTCTCAGTTATTAAAGTTTTGGAAAAGGCACTGCTGCCTTTGTGAACAAAACTACTACAACTATAAGACTACTTGGACAAAATAGTCTTGCTGTACACACACACACGCACACACATACACACCGAATTCACACAATTTCCAGACAAAAGTATGGCCACACACACACCAGCAGTGACTGGCGAGACACTAAGCCAAAGATCGATGGCAGCTATGACACTGCAAGTGACCCATAGTGTTATCAGCTCAAGCCATCCTCCCCTTACTGACAAAGTGAGAGATAGAGAGACCGAAAAAAAAACAGTGAGACAGAGACATTATATAAGGAACAAGAAGAAACTGTAGCCTTTCAAACAGTTTTATGGTACTTAATATTTTTGAAATTCCATATATTGATGCTAGTGGCGCAAAAAATACATACTTGATTACAGATATGCCTTGGTTAGGAATATGTACAAAGTTTTAGGGAGAAAGTTTTGTACATCATAATTTAATAATTCAAATTTGAATTAAGTTTAAAGGAGTAACATTAACAGGCAGTTTGTTATTAGAGGCGAACCATATCTCTGGATGATTTTTGTGTGCGTGTGGAGTTACATTTATTGAATCAGAGAAGTTAAGAGTGCTGAAGGCTAGATATTAATTTGATTGTTGCTTCAAAAAACAAATATCTGTTTTACTAATGGCGAAAAGGAAGGAAATTAAAAACAGGCAGTGAGAGACAGTGCATTATTTGGTATAATTGAATCCACTTTGGACAACAATTGCTTGAATAAGTAAGTCAACTTATTCACCATAATAGAATTATGATGTTAGTCTGATTAGTTTCAGCCTTGTCTTCTGATTTGCATCTCCCTCTTTTCTGTCTTGTGTGTGTGTGTGTGTGTGTGTGTGTGTGTATGTATGTGTGTTCACAACAGGTGCCACTCAATGAAATGTACTTTTTTGCAGTATGCTAATTCATTGGCCATGAGCCATGAGCATTCATTTTAGCTACTGTAAAACACGATTAGTGGACTGTACTAATGTGATTTAAAGAAAATAATTGCTTTTACTTATTTGCCAGCATTATTTGACTCATATTGTGTATATCTAGTGCTGTGACTTGCTTGAAATAGTTATTATATTTCCATTTGAGTAATCTCAAGTTAAAGACCCCATGAAATTGCTTGACAAGCTCTCTACTCTCTTTTGTTCCTGTCTTTACGTATTTCCTATTGGAAAAAAGTTGGCGGTGGACAATATAGCTAAAATGTTTAGAATTTTAAAATTTTAGTTTAGAGACCAATTCTTATTAGCACACATATTACTAGAATATTGGCTTTATTTTTACATATTACTTTGAAATATGTAAAAATACTTAAGTGTTAAGTATTATTAAGGGTTTATTAATACTTATAAAACACATATCGATGCCTTATTCTGCATAACACCTGTTCTGGAAAAAATTGTCGCAATGAGCAAATTTTCAAAAATAAGTTATATTTATTTTTACATTCAAAATGATATATGATCTATTGGAATCGGATAAAAAAAACTTAGATACACCTGTTTGAAGTCGAAAGAGAAAGATTTTAAGAAAAATCAAGTTGAAGTTTTCTGAAGGTTCCAAAGCCTAACAACATTGCATCTTTTCCTCCAGTTCTTGTATTAATAATCATTACTATGTTAATAATCACAATATAGCTATTTTTTTTTTATCTTTTTTTGTTATAAATAAGAACAGATTAAAAAAAGAACAAATATTAAAAAAGAACAAAGAAACAAGTGTTTATTTTTTTTTCATTTAACCTAAACAAAAGCATTCAAGTAAGAAAAGAAAAAAAAGCACCATTCTATCAGATTTATAAGGCAAATAATTTATAAGCATACGCCAATACATCGTTATCTTTGTAAATATGCTAACTGTTCATCGCGACTTCAAAATAAAAGTTTAAACCCTAGCTCTGAGTTTGCATTTTTTGAAGTCCACATGTTCTTGTTCAAGAAATGAAAGTGGCTGTAGCATTTCTATAAAAAGAAGTGGCCAAATATTAAAGATTTAGTGGGCATTTTAATTGAATGTATTTTGTCAATATTAAACAAGGATTAAATCGCACTGTAAAGTGTAAAAACAATCATCAAGCCATTTGCGCACTCTGCAGGCATTTGATATAATACTTAATGTACATAAGTTACAGTTATATTGTTTTATTACATTGTTAACTGTCTTGTTCAGTAAAACCATATGATTACTTGCTTTTGAGATTTCATTTGAACCAATTATAATTGCCTCATTGCTATTATATATGTACTTTAAGACATGTTTTAAGTCTATTGTCTATTTTTTTATTACTACAAAAAAGTGATTATTTGATTAATTGTCAGAATAATCGAACTCTTACTCAATTACCAAAATAATCCTTAGTGACAGCCCTATAATCTAATCTGGAAGATGCATATGATCTAGCCTGCAAAAATTCAAATGTGTCAATTTATGCTCAAATTGTATCTTTATGCATATGACTGGAATACAGCTACCACACTACACTTCATTGGAAATGAATGACATCCGGTTTGTCAGTTTGTCATGTTAATACCATGTGTGCAATAGTTAATAATGCAATTACTGAATGTAAATGTAAATGATTGTCACGGGTGCACTGCTGAGCGGACTGAGGAACAAGGAATGGAGAGAGATGAGGAGTACATTAATCCAACTGGGTTTAATCAACACATGGAACACTCACACTATACATGACATGAACAATACCGGACGCTGGAGCACACACAGGGAACCCTATTTATACACACAGGAGGAGGGGATGACGAGACACACCTGGGAGCAATGAAACATCAAGGGAAACACCTGGAACAAATTAACTTTTAATAAATCAGGACAGGAACAGGAAACTAACCAAATAAGGGCATATGAAGGAACATGGGGAGCATGAAACACACAAAACATGGAACAGAGTCTGACATAACGCCCCCCTCAAGAAGGTGTGTCCTCACGCCATATTCCATCCAATAGGGAGGAGGGGGTGGGCACTCTGGAGGTCCCTAAGGACAGACACGGGACAGTGGGCCTCCAGAGCGGTACCCATTCCGGGTGCCATGGCAGATCCGGAGCCTCGGGAGGCCATGGCGGAGCAGGGGAATCGGGGCCATGATGGAGCAGCCTCTGCGGCCCCAGCCCCCGCCTCTACGGCTGGAGCCAGGGTACCCCCCCCCCCAAAGAAATGTAGAGGGTTGTATTCGGGGCCTGGAGCCCTCCCTGGGCTGAACGGGGGAACAGGAGCCCTCCCTGGGATGAACGGGGGAACAGGAGCCCTCCCTGGGCTTAACCGGGCATCAGGGTAGCGCTTACGTGGTGCTGGCACTGGAGGGAGCTCTGGAGGCGCCGACACTGGAGCGAGCTCCGGGCTTGCCACATTATCGTCCATGGGGCCTGCCACACCAACGTCCTTTCGGCTTGCCACACTAACGTCCTTTCGGCTTGCCACATTAACTGCCGGCTGACTTGCGGAAGCCGCGGACGGCGGCGGACTGGTTCTGGCTCGGGACCGGACACTCCCCAGACACCGGAGAACACCTTCCCTCCAAGTTAGTCCAGTGGTGTCTGGGAGGTCCACAGAGCGATGGTAGTTGGCCCCGAGCCAGAACAGCTGATTGAGGACAGAGTCCTTCTAACGCCGCCCCCTCCGCGAGCTTGCAGAACTCCTGGGCGTATTCGTAGAAGGGGAGATCGAGGCGAGCTAGGGCGGCGACGCGAGCTGCAATTTCCATCGCCGCGGGGAGGAAAATCCAGGAAAATCCAACAAAAGAACTTTCAAAAAACACACAGGAGGGAATGACGAGACACACCTGGGAGCAATGAAACATCAAGGGAAACACCTGGGACAAATTAACTTAATCAGGACAGGAACAGGAAACTAACCAAATAAGGGCATAGGAAGGCACATGGGGAGCAAGACACACAAAACATGGAACAGAGTCTGGCAATGATCCATTCATTCCATCTGTTTTTTAAAACCGTTTTATCCTCTGCTGGGTCACATGTAAATGTGTGTTTGTTAAAACAATATTTTCTCAACTTACTTTCTAAGCTTATTTTCAAAATACACAAGCATATTGTTTAGCTTTAAAGCTAACAGATATGAATTACAAGCCACAAAACTCCCATTTTATTTCATGGTGTCTGAATAACTGGGTTTTCTTTTCAGTGGGTTGT
>NW_015505405.1:1447773-1449266 GCF_001515645.1 Sinocyclocheilus grahami
TACTGATTGCGTGTCTTCAAACTGGCGTGTCTCACACAGATGTCTCCTTTCATCTACTCAAGTTAGCCTGCTGCCGTCAGACAGAGGTTTTATTATTTAGCTAAAATGACAGGTGCTGTTCTCACAATTGCACCCCTTGAAGCGAACGGCAACTTGAGGGTTGAAATTAATTATTCTTATTAATCAATGAACCACTGCACGTACTTTAGCCCAAGGCTTTCAACAAATCAAAGAGATTTGTAACTACTTTTTGCCGTATCATAAAATAATGTCTTTACTATAATGAAAAAGTTTATTAATCCTTATTTACCACCATATTGGATGATTCCACAGTTGGAAAGGCACAATAAGGAAGCAAAATCCTCTTACACTTAAAATAAAAAGTATAAAAATAACATACAGCATTGTTAATTCAAAAGAAGAAAGTAGTAAATTAATGCTGAGGTTAAGTTTTATTAGCAATTTACTGGAACATTGTGAAAGATTAGACTTCATTTGGCTTGTAACACTGGAGAAATGTCAATTTATCAGTCTCAGAGCAACACAACTACTGCTGGCCAATATCTCTATTTATTGCACATAGAATTTCTAGGGACCAAAATAGTTTGTTACAATTATGAAGATGTATTTTTTATACTTTATATTAAGAATAAAATTAAGCCTTTTACATATTCATGAAGTAAACTTATGTAGCTCAGGGGAACAACACAATGCTGGTGTTTTCTTTTAAGAAGCACAAACCAGTCAACTTGAACTATTAATATATGAACACAACAAATGTTTATTTCATCCAAAAAAAATTTATATTGCAGTTGCCTTGGACATATACTGACACTTAACAGTCTGGAACAAGCATCACATAAAATGTTTTGGTTACCAGTGCCATTGTAAAAATACCCAATTTACAGTCAGACCAGTGTTATTTACAGTGTTATTATCATTAATGAAAACTAAAACAAAAGCTAAATTTTGGTTAACTGAAATACAAAATATAACTGGGAAAAGCTAACCTAGAATACTTTTTAATGACTCGAAAACTAACTCCAAAACTATTCCAAAAATGAAAATCAATTTTACATACAGAATCTATATTGTAAAGGCATCAAAATTGTATAACCCACCATCGATATACAGTAATGAAACACTAGATGGCCATGGGAAATTTAAAGCTGCCTTATAGATTTAATTTAACACACTAAAACTTTTGGCAGCACAAAAATACTAAAACGAAGACTAAATAAACTAAATATAACGGGGGCATCAGTGTTGTTATTGTTAACTAAAAATATAAAAAATTGGTTTTCATTCATTTAAATAAAACTGAAATAAAACAAAAAACTTAGATGAAAATAATAATTAGATGAAAATGTAAATATTTTCTAAACTGAAAGAATATAAAGCTAAACAGAAATATTACAAATAAAATAGGTTTAAGTAGGAGTACTGAAATTACTAAAACTGAAATATAAGGCTAGGAATTTTTTTTTTTTTTT
>NW_015505406.1:0-294 GCF_001515645.1 Sinocyclocheilus grahami
CTCCACCCATTTGCTCTGCAGTGAGCAGCCTTTCATCAGAAGGCCCAACTGTCTGAATGTAGTTGTCAATGATCACTGTAGTCTTTGTACTACTGTAAAAACTTAAGGACCAGTGGTTTACAAGATCTAGAGTTTAGAGTAGATTGAGAGTTTAGATCGTGATGATGAACCATATGGAGTGAAGTAACGTCTCATCATCACCGAAAATAAGGTTCCCTTAAGTGCTCCCCCTTCAGGGTCAGTGTAGAATTCATACTTACCTGGCAGGGGAGATACCATGATCAAGAAGGTGGT
>NW_015505406.1:894-6915 GCF_001515645.1 Sinocyclocheilus grahami
TCTGACAGCGCTGCATGAACTCGCAGCAGATCTGCTTGTTAACCATGGTTAAAAGCCCAAAGCGTGAGGAAAATCTGCACTGATACAGTCGTCCTTTCCTCAGTCACATTTTTATGAATTTTTACAAGGCATGTGACAATGCGATACGTACGACGTATTTGTAATGAGACTCCTTTATAAATCTGTTGTCAACAAAAATAAGCATTGAGGTCTTCCTGCGCGTTTCCGCCAAAATAAAAGTTGAGAAAAAGCAAGAACTCTTATCAACATTCATAAATGTTAGTATTGTAATTTTACTGTTGTTCTGTAAAATAAATTTTAATAAAAAGTAAGACAATAATAATGATCATAATCATTACAACAGCTCTGTTTTAATACATTTATTATAACACACTCATACTGTTCAAATTAGGATCTGTAAAATTTTCTAATGTTTTAAAAGAAGTCTCTTCTCACCAAGGCTGCTTTTAATTGTACATAAAAAAAATTATTAAAAAAAATACATGCTTGATTCAAGAAGGGGGTCTGATGGCCAAAAACGTATTATTTTTAAGTTAAATTGTGCTTTGTTGGTATAGTGTCTGCTAGAATGTTAAAAATGTTCAGTGTTAAATATTTTTAAATTGTTGTTTTGTAATTTCTTTTTTTTCTTTGAAAAGCAAGACAAAACTGTAAAAAGCACATTTTGGCTTTTTAATTTATGCAATGGTGAATTTTTTTTGAACAACATTTAAAATAGTTTTGGCAAACGTTCATGCAGTCCGCCTGTGCATGTTTAGGCTTAGGCTAAGCTCCCGCTGAGCGATTTCTAAAACGTTATTAGAATGAATGCATTTCTAAAATGTTATGATATGGTAAACCTGACACAACAGTAGACCTTTATCGGTCATTAGCAAGGCAAACATTAATATGAAGCGTCCGTAGGCTACAATAGATTTACAATGCACAAACCAGAAGCAACAATATCTACCGAATGGAGAAGGGTTGACAAAGCATAAAATATCAATTTTATTTAAATTTGTGTTTTTTTTTCCAGAGGAAAAATCATAGGGACGTGACCGTTCTGAAAGCGGAATTTATACGACTATGGAAATGCTTTAAAAACTTTAGTAGAGATAGAGGGTATTTAATAGGGCTGCCCCACACTAAAGATTTTTAGTTACTAGTAGTCGTTCATTTAGGCCATTACTAATCGCACGTTTATATTATATGAACATAATACTCCATAATGAGCATATTCCATGTATTCAAGTATATGAATACATGCAAGTACACGCATAAAGGTTGCCACAAAGCACAGGCAAATGTAGCCTAATGATTATGAAAAAAGGGACATTTTAATTATTTATTAATAAACTAATGTTTTATGAGTCCTTGTCGGCTGCAAAGATGAAATTCAGGAAATCTCCACTGGACGCGCCTTTAGAGAGAAATGCATTCACAGATTACATAATAAGGGAGTAGGCCTATTTGATTTCTATTTGAAAAGTAGATAAGCTTTCTTTAGATATATTTCTCATGTAAGGCACCCCAATTTCATTATCAGGAAAAAATGCAAGTGATCGCGTGGGCGCCTCCCTGTCATGCTTGAGCATTAATTCTTTTCCGCACAATCATTTGAATATGAATAATAGCCTGGAGCACATTTATATTAGGTTAACGCTGTGGGATCCGCATTAAAATAAATAAAATAGATAGTTATAACCTGCAAATGGAAGGCTATTTGACCTTTTAAAATGATCTAATAACAGGCCGATGCCGCTCCAATTCGTTGATGTTGATCAAGATTAAATTGTCGCAGTCATAAGCTTGTTTTAATGACTCTCATAAACTTGTTTTAATAAATCGCTTATGCATTAAATAATAAATATATACAAAACAGGTTAAGTTAAATATGCTGAATATATATTGTACAAATTTATAAAATGCTAGACTGTGAATAAGATTTAATTTCACATTCTGCATCTGATTAACATAATAAATTAGTTTTAACATGCAGTGGTACAAAATAAAAGCAAACAAGATTTGTAATGAAGAAAAAATATTTAGACAAATAAGAATGAATGATGTTACTCCACGGCACATCTCTTGCACATCTCACTCTCTGCATGAATGCAGCGCAGATAGCGACACAAGTTATTTGAAACACATAAAAGGTTTAAAGAAGATAATATTGACAATGAACATTGACATTTGAAAGTTTTGGCGATTTGTCCTGCACAGTCCGTCTGCATTTCTGACCCGCACAGCAAATGCAGTCAAGTCACCTTTATTTATATAGCGCTTTTAACAATACAGATTGTGTCAAAGCAACTGTACAGCATTAATTAGGAAAATATTGTCAATGCAAAATGATAATAGTAAACACTCAATTTTCAGTTAAAGGCAGTTCATCATTGCATCATTGCAGTCTTAGCTAAACCGCCACGATGTTCTCGATGAGAATGCAATTTCTAAAATGTTAGAATTAATTAATTTCTTAAATGTTATTATACGGAAAGCCTGAAACCGATCACAGAAGTATAGACCTACACAGTAGGCCAGGGGTGCCCAGACTCTGTCCTGGAGGGCCGGTGTCCTGAAGAGTTTAGCTCCAACCCCAATTAAACACACCTGAACCAGCTAATCAAGCTCTTACTAGGCATACTAGAAACTTAAAGGCAGGTGTGTTGAGGCAAGTTGGAGCTAAACTCTGCAGGACACCGGACCTCCAGGACCGAGTTTGGGCACCCCTGCAGTAGGCTATCAGTCATCAGCAACGTGGTAAACATGCATGCCGGTATGCTCAAGATTTAATAAGAAGCGTCCGTAACGCATTATACGGCTGATAAGAGCAAAGAATAGAGATGAGCTGTTGATCATAATTAGCATGGCCATAAGTTGGCTTTGTACAGAAAGTTTCAAGTTAATTGCATTAATAATTACTATATGATATAAACTTAATCTTTAAAACGTTATGGACGTGACAGCGCTGAAGCGTCCTGACATCATATATCTAGCCTATATAAATCCAAAAATCATCGCTGTTTAGACAAAGTGAGTTTATTAATTTTTCAGAAAGGCTTCCATCTTTCTACAAAATGCTTGCCGTTGACATAAATGAAAAAAATGGACAGCCTTTGATCTCTCATTTGAAAACATGAAATAAAGTCGAATGAAAATGTAATTTTACTCTGGGTGAACGACTGGGGACGACTGTCGCGCACAAACAGAACCAAAACACAAAATAAACTCCAGGCCTGGTCCTCTCTCGTCTTTCACTGTCGTCACTTGACAGCCTTTGATCTCTCATTTGAAAACATGAAATAAAGTCGAATGAAAATGTAATTTTACTCTGGGTGAACGACTGGGGACGACTGTCGCGCACAAACGGAACCAAAACACAAAATAAACTCCAGGCCTGGTCCTCTCTCGTCTTTCACTGTCGTAGCTCCTCCTTTAAAGTATGTTTAAGTATATTTATTCGAAAACTTCTGAAATTATATAATTATTTTGTTCTTTCATTTTAGTTCTTAGTCCTTTCATTGTAGCTTTTTTGTTTATTAAGGTGTTTTTTTTTTTAAATCGTCAACCTGGCATCACAGCCTGTACATTTCAAGGGGCATAAATTGTTTCTGTAGTCCTATAGCAAGCATAAGTGAAGTGTTTTTTTTTTTTATTATTTAAATTTATTTTTTACCGCCCTTTATGTGCAATATTTTAAGCAGCTATTACTGTTCTTAAGTTTTGTCTGAAGTTGTCTGAATATGCTATTCGTGTGAAAAATGTTGTATCTTATGGCGAGGCATTATAATGAGGTGGGTCATGTCACTGAGAGTTCCCTTAAAGTGATTGGAATTGAATCTATCTCATGTTCAATAAGAGGTGGAAATAGATAGAAACAGCTTCTACAACGAGATACTTTTTGGATTCATACGGAGGGGTGATTAAGTCCCCAGGAGTTAATGAAGAAATCGATTGTTTATTTTTTTTGCTATTTTTGTAATTTGCACTATTGATGATGTACAATTTTATATCTACACTGTTATATGTATAATTTTTTTTTCATTATTATTATTTTTATTTTTTATTTTATTATAATTTTTTTTTTTTTATTATTTCCTCCCCCCTTGTTTTTCTCTCTCTTTGTAACAAGAGGCTAGTCTTAGCCACACCCACATATTAACCAGCTGTCTTTGATGATTCATTAATTAACACTAGTTTGAGAATACCTGTTTGAGCAATTGATGTGTGTCCTGAAGAAGGCTGTTTTGCCGAAACGCATAGATCTACTTTTAACTAGTTGTAATGATTTAAGCCCAGTTCATTAAAGGCTTTTTATCTTATCACGTGAGTGCCTTGGAAGTATTTCGTATTTGTAATTGTATTATACATTTTATTAAAACTAATTTTAAATGTAATTATAAACATAATTAGATTTTTACCTCATCACATCCAATGAGCACCAGTGGCTATATAAAGACACCCATGTAGCACTCTCTGCTTCTGGTTCTTGTAAAAGTACTTGGATATTGCGTTTTTTGACTTTATTTACATATGTAATTTAAAGTAATCCAAAAGTAATTTTTCAGTAAGATTACATTACTTTTATATTGTGGTACTTGGATTACCTTACTGAATACTTTTTTAATGAAGTAATTTGTAACCGTAACGGAATACATTTTAAAAGTAACCCTCCCAATCCTGATTAATTATAACCAGATATAATTACTTATAAATATAATTCCCTTTTGAGCTAATTTGCTACAATGCATTGCTTACTGCTTCATGTAGCCTACATCATTTGCCACAAGCCCGGTATTGGCCAAATGGTACGACCAACTTCCCCAGACACTGCTTTCAGGATGGTGTGGGGGTCCCTTCAGCAGCTGTTCAGGGGGAGAGGAAATGTCTTCCTTCTGTCTCTGTAGGCACAGGTCTCATTTGGCGCCACCAATATGGCCTGCTGCAGCCTCTGGAGCACTGGGGTTTTGAAGACGGATGACTGGCATCGCCATATCAAGGTGCACTGGAATAAAGACACCACCTTGAAGGTAATTATTGTACTCATAATAGTAAGCTTTCTATATTCACCATGTAATTAGCAATGTATTCCATTTCAGCCAATTAGTTAAGCCATATAAATAAACCTCAGAAACATCACCATAACTAACATTAATGTGCAAATCCAATTTAAATACCAGCCTTAAAATAGCTTGCAATAGTTAGAAAATGTTTTTTTATTCTGTAGTAATTGTGTATTTAGCTTTTTCGATGCATTTTTTACACATGTAATAGTATCATTACAATATGTATAAACCTAAACTTGGATTGCGTCCTTGATTGTTTTTGTACTAACACAGTAATCACAAATGTGATCGTATTTCTAACGTCTCCCGTTTTCATTTCAGAAAACTGGTCACCTTAATGTCATCGTCAATTTACTAGCCAGGTGTAACATTAACAGATGTCAACTTACCCTTTTCTCTCTTTTGTGTTTAATCATTTTTCTTGCCGATTGTAGACTGTAGACTCTCGGCCAATCAGATGGCGTAGAAGTCTACAGGCAGTGGCACACTGCACTTGCAGACTTACAATGGCCGCCGCATGCACGTGTCCACAAGACAGTAGGGTGTCCCATTATGGAAAGCCGTTTTAACATTTAATCTATAAGCCGTACTAGTATCTATTTTCATGCTACTAGTACTTATTTTTTAGATACTAGTATCTTTTCCATTAAGTACTAGTACTTATTCATTAACTACTGGTTCTTATTCATTAGATACTAGTTCTTATGAGTGAGTGAAGTGACATGTGGCCAAGTATGGTGACCCATACTTGGAATTAGTGCTCTGCATTTACCCATCCAAAGTGCACACACACAGCAGTGAACACACACAAACCGTGAACACACACCCGGAGCAGTGGGCAGCCATTTATGCTGCGGCGCCCGGGGAGCAGTTGGGGGTTCGGTGCCTTGCTCAAGGGCACCTCAGTCGTGGTATTGAAGGTGGAAGAGAGCGCTGTACATTCACCCCCCCC
>NW_015505406.1:7871-36105 GCF_001515645.1 Sinocyclocheilus grahami
CTCCCCCCACCTACAATCCCTGCCGGTACGAGACTCGAACCCACAGCCTTTTGGGTTATGAATCCGACTCTCTAACCATTAGGCCACGACTTCCCCCCAATTATTTATTAGATACTAGTACTTATTCGTTAGATACTAGGTCTTATTCGTTAGATACTAGTTCTTATTCGTTAGATACTAGTTCTTATTTATTAGATACTAGTTCTTATTCATTAGATACTAGTTCTTATTAATTAGATACTAGTTCTTATTCATTAGATACTAGTTCTTATTTATTTGATACTAGTTCTTATTTATTTGATACTAGTACTTATTCATTAGATACTAGTACTTATTCCAATAGTGATTTAATTATACTCCACTTAAGAAAAAATAAAACTAGTGCTTATTTTTAGTTACATTTAGACCAAAGATATCCTGAACTTAATAGAGACTTGTACTTTTTAAATTTGCATTTCTTCCCAGTATGGTACTCGTATGTTGAATATTAATGAACCAGCAACATATAGGAGAGAGATTAGACAGGAAACTTAAACAAGGAGACGGATGCACTTTTTTTGTGTGTCTTTTTTGTTTGAGTAACCCACGTAGAAAAAAAACAATTATTTGTACAGAAGCACATAGAAAACGTATTTTTGTCAGTTTTGTAATTACTGTAATTTTGTAAACGGTAGCCTAATGTGTTTGTTGGTCATCGTACGAGTGAGCTCTGGTGACAGGATGGAGATATGACACCAATTTTCTTATCTATTATTTTCCTCTTTTTCCTCCAGTAAAAACGATAAATACTGTAACAGTGCTGTACGTTAACTTTTTTGCATATAGCACTGTTTTAACATTAATGTTCTGTACAGGACCCCCCAAAAAATCCAAACCTTATGGTTTTCAGACAAACATTTTATTTATTTGGAAAAAAAGGCCAACAATTATTAATAATAAAAATAAAATAAAAAACACCAGGTTTGCTTTACTTGTAGGGCTGCACAACTGGGCAAAAAAATAAATAAATAAATATACATATATACATATATATAACTAATAGTGATTATGGTTATTTTATCTAAATAAAAACATTAAACAAAATAAGGAATATTACTTTTGTAATAACACTATTTCACTATTATATACAAAAAAAGAATAAATGTAATAATAAATATAGCTGCAAGAAAAAGAAAAAAAAATTTACACTTCTCTACACTGGAGAAAAACATAAGGATTTGCAAATGTTTACATCAAAGTAATTAGGGTTTTGTGATCAATAATGAGTACTCAATTAATGTAATTACTTTTTCATTCATACTCGTCGCCGGAAGGCGCCCTCGCACAGAAACTCCACAAGTGAGACACACTGATGACATTCCAGGAAATCCCTTATATGGACAAAGACATTCAGCTTTTGCTGTAGATGTAGCCTAGTAGTTGAATAACATGCATATAGATGTTTTACTGATGAAACATGAAGACAATAAACAGTGATTGCTTCAAGAACACACAATCATATATTGTTGCAATCAATAAAAATAAAGTATATTTAAAATACTATGCTAATTGACATAGCCTTTATCACTGTATAGAATAATTGATTTGCGAATGATTTCGGCCTCATTCTGTTTAATGAAGCCATGTCAGATTACAAAAATAAGTTATTTCAAAGACTCTACTGATGTTATGAAGTGAATTTGGAGTAAAAAAAATCATTATACTTTTGTTGGACAACATGTTTGTAATCATGGTAACCAATTAGCAAGATAGGCTAACATACAAAGCCAGTTAGCCCTATTTAACAATCAAATTAATTAAGCATATTAATGTATTGTATTACCATGTGAACTCTGATTGGACGGTTGAGAGGTACTCGTGTTTATGTAATGATCTGTTTGAATTAAGTTCTTTATGAGGTTGAAGATATCTGCAAATGAACCGGTAGTGGTAGTTATTCTGTTTTTGATGTCATCTTTTAATTTCTAACTAGTAATTATTGCAATAATGACGAGTATCTATTTAAATATTTTACTAGTAAGCATTCATTAGATACTAGTACTTATTTATTAGACACTGGTATCTTTTGTAATTATTACTAGTAACAATTCTTATCTTACTAGTCAGATCTGCTTTTTTACTTGTCTTATGTTATGACTAGTCCAAATGGCTACAGTAGAGTTCAATTAAGAAATTACTAGTAAAATAAAAAAATCTTACTAGTAACATTTCAAATAAGTACTAGTATCTAATAAATGTGTACAAGTGTCTAATGAATAGGTACTAGTGTCTATTTAATGGGTACTAGTATCTAATGAATGAGTACTAGTACCTAATGAATAACTACCAGTACATAAAAATTAAGTACTAGTCACTAGTGGAATACATACTAGTCAAAACTGAATAGTTGATATCTCAATGACAGATCCCCATAGAAGTCAATGGCAAAAATTTTTAATTTGTTACTAGTAACAATATAATAGTTACTAGTCAGTACTGAAATAAGAACTAGTATCTAATGAGTAAGTACTAGTATCTAACCAATAAGTACTAGTACCTAATCAATAAGTACTAGTACCTAATCAATAAGTACTAGTACCTAATCAATAAGTACTAGTATCTAATCAATAAGTACTAGTACCTAATGAAATAAAAATAATAACACGCTTAAAAATAAAGTTGCTTCAAAAGGTTCTTCAAGCATATCTAATCAAATAAACAAAATATTGCACTAAATTAAAAGTTCAAATGTTACAAATAAGTTACAATATAACAATTTTTATGACTGCAGAAATATGTTAATTCAGTATACACATTATCCCACCGGTCACAATTGTGACAGACTATAAAACACAATTTTTCACACACTTTTCCAAAAAACTTGCATTAAAAAAAAAAAAAAAAAAAAATAATGATTATTTCAAAGGGCCACTAATGACACACTATCTAGATATTTTCATGTCTGGAAAAAATTTGGGATTAAACAGTTAACAGCTCCCACTAGCTGTGGTGGAGCAGTTATGAAATATTGATCTTGTAAATACAGTATTTTTTTCCAGTAATATGCATTCTATGTACGTGTCCACATGAGAAACAACTTCCCTCTGAATCGGGCTTATGAGTAATTTTTATTTTGTCTAAATAAATCTTGTGCAAAATTAGGAGAACAGCCCATCAGTTCTGTGAAATTACAGTTTTTAATGATTCGTATATAGGCCTAACGTTTAAGAAAAGGGAAATACACAACACTGTACAGGTTATAAGAAAAAAATATAAAATATTTTTGACAATGTCTTAAGAAAAATGTGCTGACTATTTATAAGGTAGATAGTGTTTGTTATACAAAGAGTACATACACATCATTTTTGGATATTTGAATTCGATTATTTTATAAATGTCAAGTACTGAAATTGACTAATTAAAACTGATTGTGCTATAATAGTTGCATTAAATATCTAGGCATCAGAAATGGACAAACATGGTGTATTTGGCTATAAAAAAAATGTATAAGGAAGACAACACATAT
The DNA here is from genome assembly GCF_001515645.1 of Sinocyclocheilus grahami. Taxonomy (NCBI): domain Eukaryota; kingdom Metazoa; phylum Chordata; class Actinopteri; order Cypriniformes; family Cyprinidae; genus Sinocyclocheilus; species Sinocyclocheilus grahami. Next base: position 11,377 of record NW_015505406.1, read on the forward strand.
CTGTCATATAGATTGAAATATTTAGTGAGGGGATTTTTTGGTCTATAATGTGTACTGTGTTCTTTCACAACGTTCCATATCTCCAGTACAACAGAAGTGTAGTCCTTTTCCTTTACACCCACACCTTCCCCTTCCCTTCTCCTTTCCCAGATCGCTGTCCACAGCAGCCCCCTGTCAAGCCACGGTACTGGGTAGCTGGAAGGTTCTTGTAGACAGCACGGCTGTACGGAATAAAACACAGACCCAGCTGAAGGTGACGAGCAAGCCGGCAGTACGCAGCCAAGGCCAGAACTAGGAGTGGAGTCACTAGCAAGAAACCCACAACCAGCAGAGCCACACAGCCACCGTCAGTCAGTAGATCCGAACAGTATGGTGATGAACCATGCGGGCGCACCTGAAAAGAGAGACATTTGACTGGTGTGGACCTGTGTGGGGTCAAGGATGAGTGGTGGAATGCATGTAGGCATTGCTGAGGAGGGTCAAAGAGAAATGAAGTGTCCCTGGAGGAACACCATCTCTGAGGTGTGGACAGACGAAGAACAGACACACTGGACAAGAATGTCTACCTACAGCATATGCTTGCTTTCTTTAGTGAGTTGATCGTTTGTTACTTCCAAGGTAGTGGTTTTTTCTTTCTTATTATTGTTATTATTTATTTATTTATTTTAATTTAATGTTATAGTTTGACAGAAGACCACTGTTGGTCTGATTCACTAAAACCTCAATATATCACCTTTGCTTTGTAAAAATTTCCTTGGGAAAGTATTGCTAAAATGTGCAAACATTTAATATTAGAAGTGCAGTTGACATTGTTTGAAATATGTATGATAAACTTGTAAAGGCTTTTTTTCTCCCTTTGAGCTGCTCTGTGCCCGATCACTACCAAAATATAGATTCTGCATCAGCCTACCTAAAGCTTCAATAATTGTATATGCACAGAGACTTCAAATATACATTATACATCATTTTAATTCTTTTGGTTAATTGGCATTGCACAGGATGGAAAGGATTGAGGGATAAAAAACCCCCACATTCTTGAAGGGAAGGAGAGTAATAGGCAGGAAAAACAGGCGACTGAGTAAACAGAGTAGGAGGGAGAAAACTGATAAAGCCCATCTGCAATTTGAGCTGCACTTTCTCACTCTGACAGGTTTCTTCACTCAAGTAGATGCTTGTAAAAATCACTACTAAAAAGTAAACAAAGCGTTTTTGGAGAGTTATAATTAGACATTTATTAGCGATCCCTTTATCATTAAATGATATTGTGACAGCTGCATCTGTGAAAAGCAAATTTTTTTTTTTTTTAATGAATTTCATTGTGGTTAGAAATTTAATATTTATTGTGATGTTTTCATCAGCTGTTTGGACTCATTCTCACGGCACCCATTCACTGCAGAGGATCCACTGGTGAGCAAGTGATGTAATGCTGAATTTATCCAAATCTGTTCCAACAAAGAAACGTACTCATCTACTTGGATGGCCTGAGGGTGAGTAAATTGTCAGCAAATTTAAAATTTTGGGCTGTAAAACATTTTAGAAAATGTCAAAGGGTGATGTGATGCAATAAAATGTAAATCTTCTCAAATCTAGAAATCAGCCACTGTTCTCTTTTGGTATGTCTCTAAAGTACGAGGGATTCCAGCTGTCTGTAGAACTGTTGTGTGTGCAGATAAGATTAGAGCTGAACAGAGTAGTTTCAGGGAACTGATGCACCTATGTGGCCTTGATGTTAACCATATGTTTAGAAAGGATCCAACATCTAGAGAGAAATGCACACTCATCACTTCAGTCTTTTAGATTTGGTCTTAAATTATGCAGATTTATTCATTAGTTGGAGTTAATGCTTTGTTTATAAAGTATCCTGTTATGCATCTTGACAGAATCCTGAGTAGTTGACTGCTTATTTGAAATGACAAACTCTTTACTCTATGGAATACCATGGTGGTCTGTTGCTCCGTACAGATCTTTGGATTTATCTCTCTTTCGTAGGTGATCTAGTGTCACATGGGGACTAATTGGTCCGAGTGGCCATTGATCTTGGATCCTAAAGGTCTGGTAATTGGAGAGGTCAGAAGAATTCAGCCTTTATTTACACACATTGACCCTTACTGACCCATGGGTGCTACATGAAGATAACCCAAGCGGTTTTCTTCTAGCAAGAAATGAAGAGCCTGTAATAGTGAGATGAAAGGTCTGTATCTTACAGAAACTTGTCTGTTAATTCTGTAGTAGAATGTGAGAGTCTTTTGTTGAAAATGAACAGAGCTGATACGGTGGAGAAGCCATCTGCAATTTGAGCTGCACTTTCTCACTCTGACAGGTTTCTTCACTCAAGTAGATGCTTGTAAAAATCACTACTAAAAAGCAAACAAAGCGTTTTTGGAGAGTTATAATTAGACATTTATTAGCGATCCCTTTATCATTAAATGATATTGTGACAGCTGCATCTGTGAAAAGCAAATTTTTTTTTTTTTTTAATGAATTTCATTGTGGTTAGAAATTTAATATTTATTGTGATGTTTTCATCAGCTGTTTGGACTCATTCTCACGGCACCCATTCACTGCAGAGGATCCACTGGTGAGCAAGTGATGTAATGCTGAATTTATCCAAATCTGTTCCAACAAAGAAACGTACTCATCTACTTGGATGGCCTGAGGGTGAGTAAATTGTCAGCAAATTTAAAATTTTGGGCTGTAAAACATTTTAGAAAATGTCAAAGGGTGATGTGATGCAATAAAATGTAAATCTTCTCAAATCTAGAAATCAGCCACTGTTCTCTTTTGGTATGTCTCTAAAGTACGAGGGATTCCAGCTGTCTGTAGAACTGTTGTGTGTGCAGATAAGATTAGAGCTGAACAGAGTAGTTTCAGGGAACTGATGCACCTATGTGGCCTTGATGTTAACCATATGTTTAGAAAGGATCCAACATCTAGAGAGAAATGCACACTCATCACTTCAGTCTTTTAGATTTGGTCTTAAATTATGCAGATTTATTCATTAGTTGGAGTTAATGCTTTGTTTATAAAGTATCCTGTTATGCATCTTGACAGAATCCTGAGTAGTTGACTGCTTATTTGAAATGACAAACTCTTTACTCTATGGAATACCATGGTGGTCTGTTGCTCCGTACAGATCTTTGGATTTATCTCTCTTTCGTAGGTGATCTAGTGTCACATGGGGACTAATTGGTCCGAGTGGCCATTGATCTTGGATCCTAAAGGTCTGGTAATTGGAGAGGTCAGAAGAATTCAGCCTTTATTTACACACATTGACCCTTACTGACCCATGGGTGCTACATGAAGATAACCCAAGCGGTTTTCTTCTAGCAAGAAATGAAGAGCCTGTAATAGTGAGATGAAAGGTCTGTATCTTACAGAAACTTGTCTGTTAATTCTGTAGTAGAATGTGAGAGTCTTTTGTTGAAAATGAACAGAGCTGATACGGTGGAGAAGCAGTAGATCTACTCTTCTGTGGGTCAAAGTGCAAGAATGTCGAGGGCGGTCGCTATACAACTTTGTGAGAAAACTGTTTTTAAACTCCAGTAATCCACTTCTGTCCTGAAAACACTCCTCATCTGACGTCATCCTCCCAACTCCTGACCTGCCCCTGCTAATACTCCTGCACTCAGACTGCTGAGAAATGCCCAAGATTAAGAGATTACTTGGTGAATCAAAGAGAAACAGAGGCCAAACTCCCATAAATCCCTAGAAGAATATCTCAGAATAAAAGATAATCATGATTCAGAGTCTTTGTCCCAGATTATAAAGGACATTCCTTTAGCAGCAATACTGTTTATCTCAGGGACCAAATTTTCAATATGTTTTAAGCATAAATGACTGTTTTTCAGTGGATTTTATTGTTCCAAGATCTAAATATGAAAGTTGCATATTTTTTGCAGTGAAGGATCCATTATTATGCAGTAGTCTTCCCATTGGTATTTGATCTCGTTTAAGAAAGAATTTGTTTGACTTGTTTTTATTATTTGTGAAGTTTTGTCATTATCTTTTGATTTATCTATTATTATTATTATCATTAGATTAACTCTTTCCACTTTGCAACTTTTTCCATACTAAATACTGGTTGTGCATAATATGTAATATGCAGTATTATATATTACATATAGGGCCAGATTAGCGTTAGAGCGCAATTCCATAAAAGCGCAGATGGGAGGGGAAAATTCCGCGGTTGATTTACTAACAAATGCGCACATTAAAGAACACAAACGCAGCCAGATCATTTCCAGACTGACCAGCGCAATCTACCAAGAGCAGCGCAAATTACTGCCTGCTTTCAGACATGCTTTTTTTAGGCATTAAATAATGGCGCAAATACCAGTAATTTGATGAGCGCAAATGTTAGTAAATCGCGTTGCGTGATTAATATTAGTAATCTCCAACCATAAATTTTGCGCCTGAAAGGGAAACTCCTACAAATGCATATTCAATAAGGTCAGGTGCAAAAAAAAAATTGTCCATGCCTTTTCAGCGCTAATTCTTCACTGCACGTCTTTAGTAAATCCTGACAATACTATTTTAACGCCAAAGGACGGTTTGTGCTGGTGCAAGCTGTTAGTAAATCTGGCCCATAGTATATTTATCATCTTTGGAGCAACTTTGGAGTAAAGTTTAATGTACCAATAAACTTTATTTAATGTACTAAGTCTTTATCAGTGTTTTTCTGATAAATTGTAAATATATATTAATCTTAATAAATTATAAAATCATAAATAGTTTTTTCTTAAGTCCATTTTTTTACGATTTTATGAAAGTCTCCTACCCTCTGACCCGAAGAATTAAACCGCTTGTATTTTGTTCCTGTGGACCTACTTAAAAGTCCTCTACACAAGAAAAATGAAAAACCTGAAAAAAACTTTCATTTCTTTTGATTTCAGTTCTTACCGTTGAATGACAGATGAAGCCGAACACCACCATGACAATAGCAGGAATTAGGATGAGCCCGAAAACCAACCCGGCCAGGCAGGCGTTGATGGCCGCGATCACCAGGTTCTGCGCTGTCACCAGCACTGAGCACGCCCAGCAGTCCAGAGAGCCCCGGAGCTCCAGCGGAGCTTCACCTACCCCAGCCTCCGCAGCAGAGTAAGGCGGCGGCACAACCACTCCAGACCCACCTACTGGGGTCCCGGCTGGGACAGTGGAGGCCAAGGAGTTTGTGTGCTGGAGACTGGTGTGATTGTGATGGTGGTGGTGATGATGGCTGTTGGTTGGGAGCTCTTCAGAGAGGTCGAGGGCCTGGTGATGAGCCCCCTTCTCCAGTGTGCCATTCATGCTCATCCTGATCTGATGATAATAGAGAATGAAGGACATTTAAAAAGTACTTTGTTAAATTGTGAAAGGAAAGCACTTGATGAGTTTTGTATTTTCAGTTGTAGGCTTGAACCTCATTGTTGGAGCTCAGCAAATTGTTGACAGCGGTTCAAAAACAGTTAGCCGACATTTTTGTTGTAAATTCTTTTTATGCTTTTAGATATTAAATCATACAAGCCTTGATTAACAGTGAATTTACTCAAATTTGAAAGTGGCCATAGATGGGGTTTCAGTCCCTGTCTTTAACCTCAACCCTCTTAAAATCTGAGAATCTCTGAAAATCTGAACTCGGCTGAAAAATCTGTGAATGTGATCTCTGTGTTTGTTGACGGCAGTGGCTGCACTAAGCCGTCTGAGGTTATTTCTCTCTCAATCCCTGTCAGCAGTTGTTCAAAACCCTGGAAAGTGTTACATTAAATATTGTCAGTGGTGGATGCAGTCATAGTCAACTTTGATATTTGCTTTGGACCGTTTACGGCTTCAAAAAAGTTCAGAGCAAGGTTAAATCACATATCGCCAGGAAGCTTGGTTTGTGATCTTTTAATTAGGTCTTTTATCAGAGGCTGATTGTTATCTGAAAGCTAATTGGCACTTTGTGACGGAAACTAATTGGTATTTGAGTGTGTTTGGAACAACACAGGCGATACGATCAAGTGAAGAGTGAGAGGCCTTGACATCGCAGTAACCCTTACCCCTGGGGATTACATCTCTTTTACCTCCATTTGTTTTAGTTTTTTTAAACCTCACCAAGAACATAGCTCACATTTCACCCAAATAACAAAATAAATGTTTTATTTAAAAGTTTGTAATATGCATTTATCATAAATTTGCAATAAGTTTATTGTAAAACAGTAATTAGAAGCATCCTGTCCGGACGCAATGCTTGTTACAAAAATAAATCCCTTCAGAATAAATTAATGGTGGTACAACAAATGCTACTACGATGTTATACATTCTACTTTTACAGTACAGAAATGGAAATTTGACATTCTTATTTGTTATGATCCATAAGAGATTACATTTTCTTCATTTTCTACACATCCTGTGCTTCAAGCTAGATTTTCAGGTTGTCAGCTCCAGTAAAGTGTGGAGCACTGAAAAGAGGTGCCACCCCCCCCTCCCCCTCAAATGCAGATAGCACTCAGAACAATAGACCGAGGTCATACTACACAAATAGTTAACGCCATACAGCTGTGGCCTCAGTTGTGCCATACGCAACTCATCTAAAAATGGATACAGGATGGTCTACGACTCTTTCACACACACATGCACTCTGACCCTTAAACACTACATCCTGAATATGCCATCAGTGATGCATGATGAGGGAGACATGCACACGTTTGTGCGCTTGCTGACTGTTGTGTTGTCTTCCTGCATTTGTATTCTGTATGTTATACAGCAGGTGGCTTAACATATAACAAACACTAGGAAACGTGAACACAAGCGCACACCATGCCAAACCTGGATAACACCAGACTGCTCCACCCACTAACTCGGTTTCCACGTTTCTGGGAATCACAAAATTGAGAATTAACTTCGAGTCAAAACTTTGGGACTATAACTAGATGCTACTATTTTTATGCGTGTATAAGGCTCGATTTACAAATTGAACGTAACTTAAATATTTTGTAGGCTCAAGGTGGGAATGAGTTTTACTTTTTGCATTAAGGTCTGATGTGGCTTCAGTACTTCACATGTAAATTGGTTTATGACTTTTTTTCCCCCACTAATATATGCTTTTGCCTGATGTGGTATTTTAAATGATCCAGCTAGATTTTATTTCACTGGTAAACAGTCCCTCATTAGATTTTACATGTTAGATGCATCACTCAAAACCAGATTACGCAGAAGTGCACTTGCAGTTATTTCTGAGCTATTGGTTATGTGAATTAATGTAAAACGAGTAATCAAGCAGATACATGTATCAGTGTATATTCCAAACATTCCCCTGCTGTAGACTCTGATAGGTCAGTCTCACATGCTCCTTATCAAGCCCTCCGCACCCTCCACTCACCCGATGGTGTGACACCAGCAGTCCTCTTCTTTTTGTTGCCTTTGACTAACACAACATGCACTCCTTGGTTTTTTAAAATGGAAGTTTGTTTGGAAGTCCTTGTTCAAATACGTCTAGAATTATGGAAATGTTTTTCCTTGCGTACTAGTCTTGCGTACTCTCATTTCTTGTGTTCTCTGAAGTGTATAGTTGGTTTAGCTCAGATTTGCTGTATTCTGTCCACTGGCTCTCTCTCTCTGTGAGGCAGACTGAGATATGGACGTGTCCTGCCTGGCAGTTATAGCAGTGCCTTCCTCATGCCCCCTCCCCTTTCTCCTTACCCTTCTCTTCTCACTCTTTCTTCACTCTTTGTGTGGGGGAAGAAATGTTTATTTAAAGAGCTGAAGTGAGGACTTTAATTACTCCTGATGGATAGAGAGGACATGAAACCACCTCACATTTACACCAAACCTCCATTCTTCTTTACTCGTATCATAAACTGCTCTTACCACATGGGGGCGAGTGTTTGTTTTCCTGTAATCATGTGTTGGTTTGTTTGATATTGCCATCTCTATGTGATCCGTGTATAAACGCATGTTATCCATCATCCTTCACCCATAATGCAATTGTATTGCAACTATTGCTGGTCTTTTAGGGAGCATTGCAGAGATAACTGCAATCCTAAATCTTATTGTTCCGTGCAATTTTTGTTGTTGTTTTTTTTGGTGAGGCTCTTCACATGGCTTTTAGGACCATATCATAAATTAGTTAGAATTTAAAAATGTAATTAGAAATCAAAAGAATTTAGGACTTCCGGTCTTAAATCTATTCATCATCATTACGGTTTTAACTCGCCCTGTAACTATTGTCACTTCCTGTTTGTCACAATCAAAGAAAATGTCACAACTTTTGAGACTTAAAGGCAGGGTAAGTGATTTCTGGTAGCCAATGTTGATATTTGAAATCACCAAAACAAACACGCCCCTACCCCAAAAGGGTCTTGCCCCTATTTTGATAGCTCCGCCCCACATATACGTACGCAACCCAGGCAACGATTAGTTCTGTGAAACAAAGCAAAACCAATGTTACACCGTGTCTACACCGGACGCGAGCGGCGCGGCGCAACAAATCCCGACAGAAAACTGCTGCCGGGTTCTATTTATGACGTGCTGACACAAATTTCAAATGGTTTTCAACGGTCGTTTGATCGCGTCCAGTGTAGGCAGACTTTAGCTGTTGTAGACACGGTGTTACTCACCTATTGAGAAGAAACAAAGCAACCTCGGCGTCCAATCGCAGGCCTCCGCTCCTCGAGTTCTCTCCAGCGCTGGAAAGCTGATCCGATATTTACACGGGTTTACTTATATTGCCTTAAACCCTCGTTTGTTCCGCAGACATTTTCCTCTTTTGTTTTTATCCGCCATCTCTATCTTTCTGTCGCTCAGCTCGGCTCGGCTAATGTCCGTCCCGTGCACTGAAAGCTCTGTCCTCCACAGCATGAGTAGACACGCCCCTTACTGCTGATTGGCTACAAGTTTGTTTTGCTATTCGGCCCGAATCAGTTTTCTAAAGTGTTTTTGAAAAATTACATACCCTACCTTTAATGTAGAGCAGTTGTGAATTACACTGATTTAAATGTTGCATAGGACCAAACTTCGCAGTTCAGTCACATTGGGAAAAAAATGGATTGGATTCGGTTTAATGTTTCATACATGGAAATGTGATTTTTGAGGTTTATCATGTAAAAAAAATAAATCAAATATATATGCGTGTGTGTGTGTGTACTACATTTAAGAGTATTGTGAACAGCCAGAGATGAAAGCAAGACTTTTGATCTTTCTTCAGCAACTTTTCAGTTAACAGCCATTCTTAGCCACCAGACCAAGACACACACATACATACATATCAAGGTTAACAAAGTTGAAAATTGGGCTGTTGACCAGACTCTAGTTTTGAAGGCCACATGGGATAACAGAAATGATCTCAAACAACTGATGGCAAGGACAGATTGAGAGAGCTGAAAGAAGGATGGAGTGGAGCAGCATGGTTTCTCCTTCATGATGAAAAGAATAGCAGAAAATACAGTGGGAGGGGTTGCACATGGGAGGAATAGAGTAAATGTTGGGTTGCGTGACTGATAAGAGCCCATCTGTGGTCAAAATCACACACAGATCAATTAATGTCTGTCAGATATAAGATTTCCCACTGCTTTCTGGGTCAGTGTTTACACTCTCTCGGTTCCCCTGGGTAGCGACCCCTGACCTCACTCAAAGGAGGGCAGTTTAAGACTTTTCAAATGAAAAGATAAAACCTGTGCTAATATGCAATACATACGAGCACTTAACTAATATGCAATAAATACGAGCACTTAACTAATATGCAATACATACGAGCACTTAACTAATATGCAATACATACGAGCACTTATCTAATATGCAATACATACGAGCACTTAACAGGACACAACCAGAAGTTAAATTATTTTTTTTAATAAAGAGAATGAAAAAAATGAAGCGTGACAGAGATTGGTAATTATGATTGTAATCAGTTTGAAGACTGCCTAAAAATGCTGTTGTGCAAATTATATCCCAAATATTACTGGTCAAGGTTTGAGGTAAATAGTAGCAAGGTTATTTTATTTTTATTTTTTTAAGGCTAAACATGTCTTTGAGTGATTGGCATTCACCAGCCTCTGGTTTGTGGCAAGTGCTATTTTGAGTTCACCTCGGTGATGCTTGTCTTCGGGCTTTGTACATTAAACAAGGATTTGGCTTTCTGAATGGAGCAAAATTGAGCAAGGTGATAAAGGAAGGGTGAAAAGAGCTTCCTGTTCTTACAGGAAGTAGGAAATCCGCAAGCCTGTGCAACATGAACCTCTAATGACCTTTTTAGACTCTTTACTTGAGGTCCTGGGTAGTTTGTGCTACTCCTAAGTCACTTTGGATAAAAGTGTCAGCTAACATATTGGGAGTATTGTGGTGGGAGTACATTTCTGCAATAACTGAGCATGAATTACAATTTGTTGCGAGATAATTTGTTGTCCGTTGGAATGAACGCTTGGTGGTTGATGCTTTAGGCTGCTTGATGTATCTGACCCTCATTATGTCCGGCCCACATGGGTGTGTTAATATGGAACACTTGAAAGCTACTACACAGTGTGACAATTTCTTGTGCCAAAATTTGAGTGATAGGGCATATTACTGAGAGCTGATCCAAGCTCTGGGGCCTCATTTATAAAATGTGCGTATACGCACAGATTTGATCTTTGTACGTGCTTCTGTACGTGCAAGCAACGAATTCATCATAAACAAAGATGCAGTGTAGTCAGATTTTGTATTAACGGGAGTTTTGGCGAGATTACACTGACCTTTTTAGCCTAATGTTGAGTTCTTTACTCGCTTTCTGTACACAGTTTATTCCAAGTTGTTGTTTTATTATTTATTTTACAAGAGAACTTGCGAAGTCTTGATTTACTGCTAATGCGTAAAATAGTCAGATGCGTTTATGCATTTTTTTTTCTTCTGTTTTGTCTGTGTGGCCTATAAGAATAGGCCTATGCCGTGCAATAACGGTTTTCTATTCAATAACATTGTTAACTGTTTTTATTTATAACATCTGCTGCTTTGCTTCTGTGAAAGTGAATAGAGACATCAGCCTTAAAGGGACAGTTCACCCAAAAATGAAAATTCTGTCATCATTTACTCACCCTCAAGTAGTTCCAAACCCGTATAAATTTCTTTGTTCTGCCGAACAGAAAGGGAGATATTTTGAAGAAAGTTTGTAACCAGGCTGTTTCGGGGCACCATTGACTTCCATAGTAGGAGAAAAAAAATACTATGGAAGTCAATGGTGCCCCAGAACTGCTGTTTCCCACATTCTTCAGAATATCTTCCTTTGTGTTCGGCAGAACAAAGACATTCATACAGGTTTGAAACTACTTGAGGGTGAGTAAATGATGACAGAATTTTCATTTTTTGGGTGAACTATCCCTTTAAAATTAGTTTTTGTCATTTACATCAATTATATTTGTATAAAATACACTATATATTTTTGTGTCAGTACATTGATGGCACATTTGAGCAGCATTAGTAAACTGTGTAAATATAAAGAAATGCCAAATCACATGCAGGTTTTTTCTGACCGGAGACCATAATCGTGTAATTAATTTTATTATGATATGAAACGTCCAATTTTTCTTTCAATAATGTTTTTTTTACATTTTTCAAGAATTTCGTGGTACTAAACGTTTTATTAGTTGTCATAGCAAGTGATTTTAAAAGTAGGATGCCTCCCTTTTTATAACATGACTGAAAATTTTACTTGAATTCGTAGTTTATTCTTACTTTTGGAAACCTAATTGTTTTATAATTACTATTATTATTATTATTATTTCTGTTGTTTCTAGAAGTAGTCATTTTGATAATAGTCAATAGAAGAAAATATAACCACACACACATTGTTTGTCCACAGAATAATTACACATTATTAAATAAAAAGCATCCCGCGTGAACCTCTACCTCCGCCAGCAGGACCTCAATTGAACCTGACACGAAAACATGAGATAAATAATCAAGGCTAAATACTCAACTGTAGATAACAGTGTGCTTGGTACGAGGTGATGACATAGTGTGCAGGAAAACATTTGCAAAAATTATTTTTTTTATAAAAAAAGTGACGTAAAATGATAAAAAGATTTATTAAAATGTGATAAATCATTAAGGCTTTTGAAACCTTGTTGCTTTGACTGAATGAATACAGAGGCATGGCACAGATCAAAGTTTATCAAAAGCATTTAATATTATTCAGAGTAATCATATCAATGACACACGAATTCACAAAGTGTTTAAGACATGTCTGGCTCAGTTTGCTTCGTGTGTGAATTCCAAAACAGTGCAGATTTTAAATAACCACAAAAATAAAAAGAGGAAAGTGTGTATATTGCAACAGGAAAAATATTTCTTAAAAAAAATTGAGTAGGTCGAGAAGAACTCAGCACCATCTATATCATAATCAAAACCATTTTCCTGATAATACATGAATTGTCACGCTAACGCTTCTAAAGCTGTAACAAATTACAGTATATAAATCAAAAACAATGCATTAAATCCCCTTTCACACTGTTACTCATTCCAGTAAAATGCCGCAATTTACAGTTCAATGTGATTTTTGGCCTTACAGTATGATATCCCACTGCAGCCAATTACTGTATACTGTGTATATAGAAAGATTATGCCTGCTGTGTTCAGCACGGCAACTGTGTCCTCAAACAAACCGCATTTACAACAGGACAGAAGCACCACTGAACGTGTAAGAGTATCAAAAACAGACGTTAGCCAGATTTTATTCATGACAGAATAGCTGCTAATCTAGGCTCAGAATCAGTCCTAGTCACCATCTTAGTCAAAAACAAAAGAAGAGATTCCAAGAGCACAGGTCTATTCTGAGCATTCATATGAACATGGCCCCTGTATTTAATCTTTCTTTTATTTGTTCAAAAGAAACGGGCACGTGAGCAGGTGTTCAAATATATAACAGTGATCACCTGTTAACATACGTGAGGAAAACTGTCTAAACATTTGTGTATAACAGACAACTTCTCTGTGCTCTACAATCTACATGGACAGAGTCAGTTATGAGATATTTAATAATATATAGACAGGAAAGCTATTTAAAGGGGCAAGCACCAAAACTCAAAGCTTGAAATCAGCACCCTTGAAATCTTACAGAGGATTTAGACTAACAATAGAAACCCATAATACATCTCTGATAACCAAGTTGAGGCAGGGGAGAACATTTTATATCCAATAAATAGAACATTTTAAATAAATGTACAATTTAAAAAAAAAATCAAAGAGAAAGAGGTGAGAAACAATTCACTGAACAGAACCGATGAAACTGAACAATTATACTCACAAAATGCAGGAGAAAAATGGATTAAAAATGATGATATAAACCGATTCTGTACTGAAACTGAAAAAGTCTTTTAAAACCCGTATGTTTTGAAGCATTCTGAACAACTGTATTTCTTTTAATTCTTAATGCTTTAGAAAAATGTCCATAGCTCTATTATTAGTATTATTAATTTTTATCTCTTCACTAAATACAAGTCACAAGGCCAATGTGGTATATATCTAGGCTGTTCTAGGTTTAAAAAGAATAAATTATTGAAGAAAAAAGCACCCACGAAAAATACAAAGAGCATTTACACATTTCGGTATTCAATATCCCCAAAAAAGAGAGAGAGAGAAAAAAAAAATTAAGAACCAAATGGACAGGATCTCGGCAACTCTGCCGCTGTACGCCATGACAGCACCAAACTGCATTCCGCTTGAAGTCCCGCAGAGCCATACAGGGGTTGGTACACAAAACCGACAGAATTTATTGGCTGATTGGTTCTGTAAACAATGCTGAGTAAACTGGTTCTCGATTGGCTGTTCAACAAATATTAACAGTAGTATTTTGTTTCCCCCAACGGTAAATGTTTTAAGTCTTAACTGGACTAAAATAAAAGATCTCGTCCTGCGAACAGGAGTTTTGGTTATGGCTGTGTGAGGGCAAGGGCTGAGACGTCCTCATCGGGAGCTGGAACTGGTAGTCTGAAAAGCACACGTACAAATGATAAAGGTTAGCTCTTTTTGAAGCTTTGCTGTTGTTTGCTGACTTTGACAAAGCGCGTGGGTGCACTCACCAGGCTGAAAGAGTCATAAACGCTCATGAGCTCCTCCATGCGGCATTGCTCCAGCACTACTACATTGGAGAGGTTTGGGTTGCGTTGTCGTGCACAGTCCTCACAGTGCACCACATACATCTTCCGACTGCCATTCTCACTGGTCACAAACAGCAGGTTAAACACCTCCACCTGCACAAGAACAAAAACTTGCATTATTGTTATTTTTTTGGAACAAAACTCTGGTGAGTTTTTTTTCTATGTAGGGTCTGCCTATGCTTTACAAATAACGAAGCACAATCCACTCACATCACACTCGTTACAGTAGTAGGCCGGCTCATCCTTCACTCTGCTCTGGTAGGAAATCTTCTTTCCTCCTGCCACCAGCTGGTCTCTCAGAATCTGAATGTGCTTAATAGACTGGAGGAGACAGTGTCTGAAAAGGAGGAAAGGCAAATGGATTAAATGCCTATGCTACTAAACTGGGATGTAACTTCCTGCTGCATACTTACTTGATCATCTTGTAAGTGTCTGGGTCAGTGACTTGGACGTTCCGTGCCACGTTCCAGGATACGTGAATCATGGGAACGATGGATTTGACTTTCTTCACTTCGTTCCACTCAAATCTCTCTAAAGCCAACTGGTACTGATAAGCTACAAATTCAGAAAAACAGATTTTTACATTTCTGTGCCCAGGATTTTAGCTTTACACATTTAATTGCAACTGTTTATGTAATTGTCATGACTGATAAAATGTATTTTAAAGCGATTCGATTTGATTGTCCACTTAAAGTAGGCTATTCCTGGCACACGCAATTGCAACGACAATGAAAAATCGGGATTTTCGTAAACATCCAAAAGCCACCACGTTTTGAACGATAAAGAGAACAGAAGTTAAATGTGTAGGTTACTCACAGTTGACGGGCCCCACATTCCAAGCAATGTTGTTGCACCAGCCCACGGCCTGAACCCAGTGTACAGTGCCTGCGTTGATCCATACCAGGTCTCCTGGTCTTTGGATGAACCGGTACACAGGGATGTTAGCGCGGTACAAGTCATCCAGAACCGGCCACCATGATCCTGTCAGGTAGTCGACTCCATGCCTGAGAGATAAATCCACAAACTTCTTAATAAAGTATTTATTGTAACATAAATATATAAGAATGAAATTAGTGTTATTTGACAGTGTTTTTGTAAACTCTTTCTTACTTTACACAGAAATCACTGATGGCCTCCCAGTAGTTGTCATGAACAGCAAACCACTCACAGTCTCCAGGTCCAATATTGATGTTTATGGAACAGAAGTTATTGTTCTCCTGGTGTCCTGATGATACAAGCATTTAACACCAATAAAAAAACCTACTTGCCAAAGCAGACTATCTATCTTTGATTTCTACAACTCACAAATCGAGAAAGCTATTAGTGATTGCGTCAAACCTGGTGTGCGGCAGCCAGGGACTTTCATGTAGAGTTGCACTGTATTCATTCCCAAAATGGTGTGGCCAACATGACTCAGCATATTCCCACTGGAGGACACACGCATAAACGCCGGCAACTTCTGCAGTTCCTGCAGCTGAGGCTTCCATCTAAAGAAAAAGACAAAACACAATTGAGTTCAAACAGACTTATAGAAAAGGGATGCTGCTCATGTAAAGTGCAAGAATGTATATATCCCCAACCATGTCTTGAAGTTTGACATATTTAAGGTTTTTATATCATCCAAATGAGATGACAAAAAAAAAAAAAGGTTATACATGAATTCAATTATGCACAGTAGTCTTACCTTTTTGGATCGGACAGGTCAATGTTGGTGCCAAATTTTATTATCTTCCCCACAGTTTTCTGCTCTAAACTATAAAGACAAATTAAATCATTTTAAGTAACAACATTTTAAAGAGGTGTTTTATACATACATATATAAAAAAATAAAGAGGCAGATATTTGGACAAAATCAAGAATTAGGTGCTGTGCTAACTTGCGAAGAATTACCTGGAGCTGGGAGCTGAGGAGCTACTGGTTGTATTCTCAGAGTTAGTGGCTGATTTCTCATCATCTTCATCATCATCATCCTCGTCATCACTGCCCTTCTCTTCCTTTAAAGGCAGACAATGGTATTAGGTGCATGTTCAGTGCATGATGTATATGATTCAAATGGAAATTCATTTTATATTTTACGTCAGACAGAATTGTACAAACAAGAATTTCATCATCATCATCCTCGTCATCACTGCCCTTCTCTTCCTTTAAAGGCAGACAATGGTATAGGTGCATGTTCAGTGCATGATGTATATGATTCAAATGGAAATTCATTTTATATTTTACGTCAGACAGAATTGTACAAACAAGAATGACAAAGTATTTGCAAAATGACCAACAAATCTCTGGAAACTAACAAACACGGTGTTCGTTTTGTTGTGTTGGTTGTATGTTTGTGTTCATACCTGTAAGCTCTCTTGGAAGCTGGAGGCCTGGTACTGGGCATACTTGGCAATTGTTGTATGCGACCTGCTGCTTTCGCAGGGCCAGGTCTGGCCAGTGCCGCTGGGATCCCAGTTCTCATCGGCTGGCTGCTGGACCTGGGTCCGGACCTCTACTGCATGCTCCGCATTTGCCTCCACCAATGATTTTGTGGAAAACAGACCAAGATCTATGAAGAGGAAGGAATGAAAAATGAACTAAGTTTCCACAACAGCAACCGTTAAAGTTACAAAATGTACAACTTGAGTATCTGTCCATCCATCCATAATACATTGTGCATAAACGTACTTAATCTAAGGGAGCCAGCTAATCCCCGGATGACAGTAATGGGGTTCTTAGAATCCGTGCAGAACTGTAGCAGGACCGGAGAGAATGCATCTCTTTTACTTTCCAACTGCAGAGAAACAACAACAACATGGAATCATTAAAACAAACTTTTATACATCGGAGCATCAACTGTGTTTTTACTTGAGCAGAGGTTATTGTGCATGTAATAGGAAATGCTGACAATGCTACTGCAGCGCTTACATAGATGCTAGGTGTGGGGGGGTTGAGTTTCTCTCGAGGGATGGGCAGTTCTGTGCTCAAAACTGGTTTAACAGAGAGGGCAGGTAGGAGGAACGATTCCTTAAATTTCCCCTTCACGCGAGCCCCCCTGAAACAACAAGACATTAAATATCAGATATGGCCTTTCACGGTCCAAATCACATCAAAATAAATTGCAACTGCAGCCAAGAAATAAACCGTTTTAAAGATTTGCTGCACGCAAATATTGCTTACTTGCAGGCTCTGACGATTTCACTAGCTGTGTTCTTTATGGTGATTTCCTCCAGAGGAATCTTTCTCTCCTCTACCTCTGAAGCAATAAATGTCTCCCTGTCCCCA
Organism: Sinocyclocheilus grahami; assembly: GCF_001515645.1. Lineage (NCBI taxonomy): Eukaryota > Metazoa > Chordata > Actinopteri > Cypriniformes > Cyprinidae > Sinocyclocheilus > Sinocyclocheilus grahami. The sequence continues at coordinate 28,725 of NW_015505406.1, forward strand.
CTCTCCACCTTTATGAGGCGTATCTTCAGTTCTTTGGGTGGCCCATCTGTCAGTGCTTTCAGTTTCTGAAAGTCATCAGAACATAATGCTGAAGAAGCTGATGGGAGATCAGACGAACGTCCAGAGCTGGCGCCCTCGTCTTTACTGCGTGCCCACTCTTCTCCTTCACTCTGGGGTTGGCTACATTCCTCCTTCCTTCTTTTCTTGTCTCCGTCACGGTCTTGTTCCTTCTCCCTAAACTCCTTACTCTGAAGGTCCAGGTTACCCAGTACCTGCCTGCTCTTTTTTTCCTTGTGTGACTTTCCATCCTTGTGCCGTCGACTGGAGCTGGAAGATGAGGATGAGGAAAGAGACGCATCCTCGTGTCTTTCTCTGTGCTTTTTCTTTCTCTCTTTCCTGTCCTCATGTTTTTTGCTACTGCTACGGTGTTTGTGTTTCCTCTCTCGTTCTCTGTCTCGGTGTCGGTCCTTTTCTTTATCAGGTTTGCATGTCTCCTGTGACTCTGCCTTAGAGCTCTGCCTTTGAGGGAGTATGTGTTTGTTCACCTCATAGCTATGACCAAGCTCCGCTAGTGAAGACTCTGAGATGGTGGTCAGTATAGGTCGATTTTTAAACAAGTCTTTCACAGTTCCAGAATCCTTCACTCCTGTGGATTCCTCTGAAATATCTTCCTCATCATCATTGCCCAAAAAATCTGACTGGCTAATCGTATCCCCTCTCTTCCTCTCTGATGCCCAATCTGTAGGTGAGAGGGGACAGGGCTGTCCTGAGTTACTAATGGCAGAGGGATGCGTTGGACTGCTGAAACCTGGGTGATTGGATGAACCTGATGTGGGAGAAGTGCTTTGTTGTTGTTGTCTGCAAATGTCAGGCTCCAGAGAAAGAGATGAAGAGTACTTCACTCCCATAAAAGCAGAGGGAGGAGGACGACCAAAGGGTCCACCTCGGTAGGTGTACTTCTGGCTCTCAAGTACAGACGCAAGGTTTTTAAACATGCCGTTCACACCTGTCTGATGGAGGTGTGGCCGTTGTGGTGGTGGTGAACAGGATGGAGTTTCATCTTCATCCTGATCTGCTTCTTCTTCATCATCCTCACACTCACTTTTCTCTACCTCTGGAAGGCCATACAGCTTGGCCAGGTCACTATGGCGATAATTGGTTCCTGTTGTGGCAAGATTGCTTTCTTGAGACTGCATGCTAATGGAATTTGCAGGCTTGGGAATGACCTTAAGAACCTCCTCTTCTTCCTCAAGTGAAGAAGTACGACTACAAGGAGATGCCAGTGAACCTTGCCGACTTAACACAGGTGGGCTTGCATGGCCATCTGGCTGATAACCCTCAGTTGGAGATTGCTTTAGGGCAGGCATGAGGTCTGGTGCACACAAATAACTCTTAATAGGTGCCACATTTGTAGAAAACAGAGGTTTCAGTACTGCCTGTTCTCCACTCTGGCCAGAATACAACTCCTCCTCTTTCCTGATGGACTCATCCAGCATCTTCATAATATTAGCCAATCCATCAGGCAAGAGCTCAGAAGTTTCCTCCTCAAATTGGGCACCATCAGAGTCACCACTGCAACTTCTAGAACTGCTACCCAAACTACCAAGTCCTGTACTGGGCATATGTTTTTGAAGGCTGCTTGTAGTCGTGCTGATAGGTGTGCATGAAGAGCGAACATCCTTGGGGAAAGCCTGGTAAAGTTTGGGTGGCTCTCGCAGGGGTGGAGGGTTGGGAATTGCATTTATAATCTCAGCATTATGAGAGGTTTTCAACATTTTGACATCTTTGGATGGGTCAGGTTTCAATTGCATGGTGTGGCTGTCGGAGGGGCTGATGAGACCTGACTCTGAGGGGTATGTGGGATTCCCAGTGGAATTCTGAAACGGTGCGCCACTCTTCCATTTCTCTCTTTGCCTTTGCTTCTCACGGGCATATTCTGTCTGGGGGGTGAGGGGAGGTGGCTGTTTGATGGAGGCAGTTTATAGGGGATATAGGGGAAGCTTCCAATTCCTGACTTAGCTGAATCCTGTAAATAGAGAATAGGAATTGGCCAAGTACATCTAATGTAAAACAAAAGGGAAGACTAAACATCACACAATACACGACTTTCATCGGATTGCTGTTCTTTACACAACTGTCTATCTTCACTGATCTCAGTTACAGTTAGGGCTGCATGATAAATCGAAATGGAATCGAGATCGCGATTTGACAGAAGCTGCGATTGTCATGCGTATATTTCAGTGAAGCACGGTTCTGTGATCAGCAGTAAATCTCCATCCAAATGCCAGAGGGCGCTCTCACGCTGAAACTCCAAATACGCCTCGCAGAAGAAACCCAGAAAATGCCTATCGCTGCAGCTGAATAAACAGAAGATTCAACTGCTTTCATTGATTCAACGTGACTAATAAACACGACTACGGCAATATACGGTTTATCGGAGTTCTTATTATTATAATTTTCATTAAGATAAAGTATATTTATAATGCAATGCCTTTATCACTGCTTAAATACTATGAAATATGTTGTGTGCCTTATTCTGTGTAAGAAGCCACATCATCTCACAGAAGGATTTATTTCAAACACTCGACCGACGTTATGAAGAGAGTTTGGAGTAAAAATGTTATTAAATGTGGTATTTTCACATGCTTTCAGATGGAGCAGCATTTACTTCGCAGAGCTGTAGTTCACTGAGAAGCTATGCAAACAGCTGTCATTATCGTGAGCGATTTCATAGTCGTGCAATAAAATCGTCTGCAATTTTTTTGCGTAACTTGTCAGTGAACTACGGCTATGTGTAGTAAATGCTGCTCCATCTGAAAGCACGTGATGATGATGATTTCCTGCTGATTACAGAACCGGCTTTTTTAACAAAATGCGCATGACAATCGCATTCGATTAAGCGCGCAGCCCTAGTTACAGTTAAACCACATTTCATGCTACAAGTCTTGAATTACAGACAGGTCTAGATATTTGACCCACTAACTTAATTCACACCTGATTTCTGGCTTTTGTCACAAAGCTTATAAGTGAAAGCTGATAAAGTGGCAGTGACAGATGATGCCATATATATTAAACTGTCAGACAGAATACAAGAAAATATTATAGAATATCAACATTCAGTTCTGTCAGGACCATTATCGTCAAAGATAACTTACAATTAGCATACATTTTAGGTTGGGGGTATGGTTCTGTTCTGGGCAAACACTCCCTGCCCATCCATGCAGCCTAGCATGGATAGGAGCAGGGAAAGCATAAATAAGCCCCCTAGGGTAAACAGAACAGAACCAACATTAATGATTAATGTAGCAGATATCATTAATGTTCTAAGTGATTATTTTATGTAACAACATAATTTAGTGGTCTGACTCAACGAGAATATCCAATGCCGAGTCCTGACTGGACGAGAGGAAGAATTTGGGGATGGAGGTGGGTGATTAGCTCCTGAGCAAAGCGATAGCTGCTGAATAATGACTGAAAGGACCTTATAAAGGGAATTATGATTGTCGTCGTATTCCTATAGGTAGACGTGGATCAGCTAAGTGTCAGCTGATGCGAGCTTGACTAATGTGACCTGCCAAAACTAACGCTACGCTCCATTTCAGCAGTGACTGACCTGGAAATCAATGGGTCCGCTTTTGTGTTCATTCGGGTTCCAGGGTGCTCCACCTCTGTGCAATGGGTTCCAAAAGCTAGGTTTTGGTGGGGGGTAGTTGGAGGGTGGCTGCTGATTCAAATGTACAGGCGGTCCGGATATGCGCTGCATGGCGGAATGAGGCATCTGTCATAAGAAACAGTAAAAAAGAGGGCTTGGTAAAGGCGCGTTTTAGGACAAGAAATGCAGAGGTGAGCATATCAAAAGACATGATATGCTCGCGACTAACCTGTTCAGACCCAGAGCTCTTCTTTCTCTTGTTCGGACTGGGGCAGTCCTCCATGGGCCGGTGCAGAGATGGAGCAGGGGTATGCTGAATGACAGAGTGCTCTCCAAGAGGGAGCCCAGGTCGTTTTAACTGTCCAGAATGAGAATGAGGTCCCCTGGGTTGCTGCTGAGTCTGAGGTTGAGTCCACATATCAGGGAATGAAGGCATGAGCTGAGGATGAGGAGCACCATACTTGTGGATAAAGTGAGAGAAAGAGAAGTTGGCGAAAGTACTCTCAAGCACATAACTTAGTTAAGCGCGCTATACATTCAATTAAACAAAAAATTGTTAGACAACTTTAGTGTAATATAAATCTGGTCTTTCATAAATTATACATTTAAAAATACTGATTTATACAGGAACACCATTCATTTTTATATAACAAGAGAGCATATAAAAGGCACAGTAATGAAACATAAGCTCAATAATCACCTTCAGTAGCTGACTGGCTCGAGCTGTGAGGTGTGCAGGAGGTCCTGCGTTGTAGCCATTGTGCAGTCGGTTGTGATTATCACCAGGCAATGGCTCATATCCCTGGCCAGTTCTGGTTGGTTCCCAAGGCCTGGGAGGAGCAGGGGGTATCCTTTGTATTCCTGGCAACAAAGCCTGAGACAGGCCTTGCTTATCTCCTCGATGTAGGGGACTGAAAATACAAGGACACATTAACAAACTTTTGCCAGAAGTATTTGTAAAACAACAATAAAGCTTATTAAAAACTCACCCATTGTTTAAGAATTTACTAGGATGATTTAGCCCAGTCATGTGACTAGGTGGCATATGGGTGAGGAACTGGTGCTGATTGACACCTGGTAAGCACCTATCGAGAGATAAGAAAACAAGGTTTTGCTTTGATCATTCCCTCTCACAGCTCAGTTAGCATAACTTTATCAGTGAAGTCACTAAAAGAATGATGCGGCCCTGATCATGAGGTGTATTACCTGGAGGGAGGTGGCCAGGCACGGCTGCTCACGGGAGCCCATGGTCCCCGGTTGAGTCCATCCAGAGGAAAAGGGTCCCGTGTGCTGCACCCGGTGAACTGTTCTGCTGTGTGATGCATCCAGCCTAGACGATAAACAAAGACTATTTACTTTCCTACATGTCTTTATTATCTTAGCCAATACATCCATCACTGCCAGGAAAAATACGTAGGCCTAAATTCTTGCATTCTTTCCAACATGTAGCAAAGTGGTTGTGACACTGAACTACTCCACTACTAAACCATTATGCTGCCTTCAATATCTTGGCTTAAGTCAGATGGCAGAGCAGACACTTTTCATTTATTAGATACACTTAAGTGTATGAGTGTTACTTTATTATTTATGAACTTTTAGTTTTAATATTTTAACTATTAGCTATTATTTTTATATTTTCATTTTAATTTTAGTGGAAGTTTTAGTAATTTTGTTGTGCTTTTATTAATTGTTTAATTGTGCTGTAATCTTCATTTCAGGGGGGTTTTTTCCTTCAATTTTTTGTTTTCATCTAAAATTTACATTTTATTTGACTTCAGCTTTATTAATGAAAACATTTTTCAATAGTTTTAGTTAACCATAACAACACTGAAGTGTACAAAATGATTTCATATGTGCTAACAAGCACGAAATATTCTTACTGATATAAATGACTGTTCAGTGCTACACTCTACCAAGAGAACAGAACACATGGTTACTCACCACACTAGCTGTGAGTGTGAAGCCCTCCACTGCAAAACAGAGAGGACCACTCACCAACAAGAAGGAGAAGCTGTTTACTGCTACCCCTGCCAACTGGAGAGAGAAAGAAAAGAGAAGAGATGGGACATAAGGGGGTGAGGCACAAATAACTGCCAAATCCATTAAACACGGGGAAAACACATCCTTTGTAGGCTGTATGAGTGTTTGGCCTGAAGGTAGCTAATAACAAAGGAACCCTCCAGAACTTCAGTGCCACTCTCTGCCTCTAGGGGGCAGTGCTATTCTGTATTCTAATGGAAGGAAAGGGTGCACAGATGGGCTTGTGGGAGTTCACCTGTAGGGTGAGTACACTGAGGTCATTATAACCCTTCCTAGGGCCTCTTGGCAGAGGGTGAGAGTGATTGGAGGGAGGGGACGACCAGAGCAAAGCCCTGGAGTCAAGCCAGCGGTGTCTGTGTGCATGTGTACATAAAGGAGTGTGTGTACTTGTGTTGTGTTGCTCGAGTTTGATTATTTGCATGTGTATGAGTGTGTGTCTATGACAAGAGAGACACTGGGGTTAATCTCATTAGGCCAGGCGTGATGGAGAGAGGAAAAGATAGAACGAAAGAGAGCAAGGGGTGGAGGGAGGAAAGGAACAGCAGAAGGCTTGAACAGGATGGATGGACAGATTAGGAGAAAAAGACGGGTCTAAAATTAAAGTGTTCTTTAGGGAGACACCAAAGTGAGAAGACCGGCTGTGCTCCCATGAAACACCCATGCATGCAAACACACTGAGCTTCCCACGCATTTTAAACACACATGGCACACAAAGCACACGCTGGATGCACAAATATTGGCAAGCGTGCGCACACACCCGATTGAAATCGCTTGGCACACACGCATATATAGCCATACAGCAAAGGATGCCTAGTGCACACTAATTATGGACTTGGCAAAAGCATTTCAACCGTACTCTGCCGTGCCGAGCAGAGTCGTACCACGCAATGGAAAAGCACCCTTAGTGAACCAAATAAAAAAAACGGTTAAAGCTTTATGCTAAAATTAATTTTTTTTGCAATGTTCAACTGGGGGTCTTCTGTCCCCCAAAAAAGTTTGAAGACTGCCGAGGTAAGACAGTTGTGGCAAAACACACATAAACCCAAACTGAAACTTCTCCGTACTACATTTCCACATAGAATGACAAATCATACTGCTACAGCTTTGCTTTTTACGAGAACATGTTTTTAATTTCAAGTAATATAGATTTATAGTAATATGTGGAAACAATACGGCACCCCGAAACAGATTCGTATTATTGTAAGAGAGATCAATCGAAACACACATACACAAAGTCTGATAACAGCTAGCTGTCTGCTGTGTAACTGGGGAACTCCCATGACTCAACCATGGAAAGGGCTTACCCCACAAAGCCAGACTCTGCCCTCTTCTCTAGCACACTCTTTACGGTCAGGTGATCGGGGACGCCCACCTCAGTCACAGCATAGGGAATTTCTGAAAGTCTACCGTCATCGATATCTGTTACAGTGTGTTGTTTTGGATGCAAAACATATGAACTGTAAATTTACAGTGTGGGTTTTTTAATATTCCACCAAATTGGGGAATCCAAAACTCACTGATGTCGATCAGACAGGAGAAAACAGGTGGCTTGCGGTGCAATTGATTATAAGAGGGAATGAGGTTGTGTGGTTATTGGTTTATTGAAAGGCGTCATCTCGATTTGCTTTCATGCTCTAGCTAACCGTTTTCTAGAAATGTCATGTGTATTTACTCATACTTCAAAAACTC
>NW_015505406.1:36115-36681 GCF_001515645.1 Sinocyclocheilus grahami
CACACACACACACACACACACACACACACACACACACAGTTTACCTATCAAATAAGCATCTAGCACCACTTCTCAAACGTCAGAAGAATTAGGGTTTAGCACCAACAGTCGATCATCTCAGCTGACTCTGTGGTCGTAGATTGCTGTAGAGAGAGATAAAGAGGTAATCATCAGTGCACATAGTTTGACTTTACTCTCATTTGTGTTCCTGATCTTTTACATTGGTTTCATTCCATCCAATCAGCACAAGTGCAGTAAAAACAGCCAGCTGTGCCAGCAGTATCCTATCACGGACAGGGTGTCAAAAATGACTCCAGAGAAGAGAAAAATTGACAAATTGTGATTTATTTATTTTTGAATCCAAACGAGTTTTTAATGAAAATAAAATAAAACTCATTCGTTTTTCCCATATTATTCTATCCTCTATTAGGAGCACAATGAAGAATCTAACAATTTCATATGGCCAAATTGCACTCAAATAAATAAATAAACACATAAATATATAGCTTTATTCAATAATAACCATGAAGTGTCAGTAAAAAAAGAAAGAAAAGAAACTAAAGGAA
>NW_015505406.1:37320-41316 GCF_001515645.1 Sinocyclocheilus grahami
GTAGAGGTGGCGCAACTATAACGACATGTGAATAATCCCGCCCACCCTAAAGCGATACTAAACTGCAGTGGAAACGCAAACCGAACCGTACTCTGCCATGCCGAGCAGAGTCGTACCACGCAATGGAAAAGCGCCCTTAGTGAACCAAATAAAAAAACCGGTTAAAGCTTTATGCTAAAATTAATTTTTTTTGCAATGTTCAACTGGGGGTCTTCTGTCCCCCAAAAAAGTTTGAAGACTGCCGAGGTAAGACAGTTGTGGGAAAACACACATAAACCCAAACTGAAACTTCTCCGTACTACATTTCCACATAGAATGACAAATCATACTGCTACAGCTTTGCTTTTTACGAGAACATGTTTTTAATTTCAAGTAATATAGATTTCTAGTAATATGTGGAAACAATACGGCACCCCGAAACAGATTCGTATTATTGTAAGAGAGATCAATCGAAACACACATACACAAAGTCTGATAACAGCTAGCTGTCTGCTGTGTAACTGGGGAACTCCCATGACTCAACCATGGAAAGGGCTTACCCCACAAAGCCAGACTCTGCCCTCTTCTCTAGCACACTCTTTACGGTCAGGTGATCGGGGACGCCCACCTCAGTCACAGCATAGGGAATTTCTGAAAGTCTACCGTCATCGATATCGGTTACAGTGTGTTGTTTTGGATGCAAAACATATGAACTGTAAATTTACAGTGTGGGTTTTTTAATATTCCACCAAACTGGGGAATCCAAAACTCACTGATGTCGATCAGACAGGAGAAAACAGGTGGCTTGCGGTGCAATTGATTATAAGAGGGAATGAGGTTGTGTGGTTATTGGTTTATTGAAAGGCGTCATCTCGATTCGCTTTCATGCTCTAGCTAACTGTTTTCTAGAAATGTCATGTGTATTTACTCATACTTCAAAAACTCTTTAGAAGTCATTTTAATTTCAAATCACAAATGTTACAACGATGATATCATAATTAAAAAAATTCCCCATTCACCCCCACTTCGCCCCTCAGCTTGATAAAATTCCCCATGACAACAAACATCAAACAACTATTCCAGTCACTGGCTTGGTCTTCACACTTACCAGATCAATGCCTAAAACACCAAACCAAATGAGGGCCACATATGTGGGAGTCTCCAACCAACCCTGTCCAATCAAGCTATAAAAAAAAAACCTTCAGGAAATCACCGTGAGAACTAACCAACCATACAGCTGGACCAAAAGATATGACGTCTGAAGTGATGAGTACCCTTTAAAAATAATTCAGGTTATGATTCACTTTTGAATAGATGAGGACTGACATCAATAACATGGCAATGTGAAAACAATTCCATTTTAAAATAGTGCTACGGGTCGTGTGAATGATGTAATCTCCCAGCATGACGACAGCGTTCTCATTCCTGCCAGAAAGTACCATGAAGCAACTCGGAGAGCTAAAACAGCTGAGCGTTCGAGTATGCGGAAAAGTACGGCATGGAATGGAGTCAAGGAATTAGGCCAGGAGAGGGAGAACAGATTGTGATAAAGAAAGGGAGAACAGGGGAAATGGGAGAGCTGGAATGTTCCTCAGTGAGCAAAGGGGGCCGGCGGAAGGGCCTGTGGGTGAGCGCTCATATTTGGCCATTATATAACCCACCTCAGATAGAGATCACACACAGAGGCACAGAGGCAAAGGAAGCACAACGTCACAGTAGGCTTGCGTCTGTTCCCTTCCCTCTCTGTGTGTGTCTGCCTCTGCCAATGATGCAAGGCTGAGTAGTCACGATGGCGTCGTTGCCTTCCAAGCCCACACTCGTAGCCTCCACACAAACATGCGTACATACAAGTGTGTACATCCTGATCCCGAGAGAGAGTTCAGCTGAGGACACACGCAGCGCTCGCTTCTGTGTGACTCTCTGGCCGAGTCCTCGCCTACATGTAACTTTGCGACAAGCCTTCCTCGACCTTGCACCACCCTTCCAAAAATAACATTACAATAAAAACTTTCACGACTGGCCCCATTACGCTTTCGGAATGTCACAACTGGCTTCTGTGCACAGACCATGATTACTTTCCCTGCTCTCTTTTTCATGTCATCGCTCTCGACCTAGTTCAGCGCTCCTGATTTATGGTTGCTAGACAGATGATAAATCCATCTGGATGTAGTGTTTGAAGAGAAGCGGCGCGAACATCACAGGCATCGATATGATATTGACACTCCAGCACTAAAATGTTGTCCATCTGATATCAGCTGTTAATGAATAAATATGTAGGCTAATATATAAACCAGGGCACGTTGGTGGTGTATAAATGTGTATAAGATTGTCTTATTAGAGGGGGAACGATTCAGGTGACCCTAATCTAAATATTCACTGTCATTCCTGACATGACACCAAAATCAGCAATTTCACTAATAATATGAATCTTGGATTCAGGTCTCAGCTCTCAGTTGTTTCTCTTTGAGTCGACACAGAGAAACATGATGCTTTTCTTAGTAACTCTAGTGGTTATGTCCTATTAAGAGTAAACAACCATGCTGTCACTGTGGTAAGCACTGCTGAGAAAACACCCTTAGTCATTACCTTGAATGAGGTGTATGACTGACACTGATATTACTCATAAAAGGAGAAGTCAACATGAAACAGGTTACAAACCATTTTACTTCTGTAACTTGCCATGTTCCTAAATGAAAAAGGATATTCATTGAAAAACTGTAGTATGAGACTTTTGGAAACTGATTAGATTCTGAAAAGTGATTTGGTGACTTCATCTAAAAAAGAAAAACAGAGGTGGATTGTGTAGTTACTTTGATGAAAGATGATGTAGGCTTTGAAATAACATGCACAAATCGTGCACAATAAGACCAGAGATGTGCATTTGGAAAGTCAATAGGGTCCATTTTGATCTTATGTTGACTTCAAAAACATAATGAAACAAAAGTGACAACCGACCTTTTCTTCAGTTTTGTGACGTACATCACTGATTACTCGAGGAAAAAAGTAGGGTGGGGACTCGGTTGTGTCCATCAGTTGTTGATTAGATGGAGGCAGATCTCGCAGTCAGTGAAAGTGAACAAAATTTTTGGCATATGTCACCAGAGAGACGCGTGTCAGAAGATTATGATTTTAATTTAAAATAAATTAAAAACTTATGAATGTATGAACTGTTCACTATAAGATCAATAACTTATATATTCCCCAACACATACATATATACACATATAGTGGTGTGAAAAAGTGTTGTCCCCCTTCCTGATTTCTTATGTTTTTGCATGTTTGTCACACTTTAATGTTTCAGATCTAACAAATTTAAATATTACACAAAGATAATGCAAGTAAATACAAAATGCAGTTTTTAAATGATGATTTCATTTATTAAGGGAAAAAAGCTGTCCAAACCTACGTGGCCCTACGTGAAAAATTAATTGCCCCCTCCTGTTAATTCATGAAAGAACTGCAATTAACCACATTATTTTAGAAAGCTGAGTTAAATTTCACTAGCCACACCCAGGCCTGATTACTGCCAGATCTGTTGAATCAAGAACTCACTTAAATAGAACCTGTCTGACAAAGTGAAGCATGCTTAAATAGCAACACATCATGCCGCGATCTAAAGAAATTCAGGAACAGATGAGAATCGAAACATGTATTTGTGTTGACATGTATCAGTCTGGAAAGGATTATAAAGCCATTTCTAAGGCTTTGGGACTCCAGCGAACCACGGTCAGAGCCATTATCCACAAATTGAGAAAAATTGGAACAATGGTGAACCTTCCCAGGAGTTGCCAGCCAACCAAAATTACTCCAAGAGCACAACAGCGACTCATCCAGGAGGTCATAAAAGAACCCAGAACAACATCTAAAGAACTCCAGGCCTCACTTGCCTCAATTAAGGTCAGTGTTCATGATTCAACAATAAGAAAGAGACTGGGCAAAAACGGCATCCATGGGAGAGTTCCCAGGCGAAATCCACTGCTGACCAAAAAGAACACAAAGGCTCGTCTCACATTTGCC
>NW_015505406.1:41403-47332 GCF_001515645.1 Sinocyclocheilus grahami
AAGCGCACTTGGGTTATGTAGCAGGACAATGATCCCAAACACACCAGCAAGTCCAGCTCTGAATGGCTCAAGAAAAACTAAATTAAGGTTTTGGAGTGGCCAAATCAAAGTCTGGACTTAAATTCGATTGAGATGCTTAAACAGTCCATTCATGCTCGAAAACCCTCCAATGTGGCTGAATTAAAACAATTCTGCAAAGAAGAGTGGGCCAAAATTCCTCCACAGCGATGTGAAAGACTCATTGCCAGTTATCACAAACACTTGATTGCAGTTGTTGCTGCAAAGCGTGGCACAACCAGTTATTAGATTTAGGGGGCAATTACTTTTTCACGTAGGGCCAGGCAGGTTTGGACAGCTTTTTTCCCTTAATAAAATAAATAATCATTTACAAACTGCATTTTGTATTTACTTGCATTATCTTTGTGTAATAATAATTTGTTTGATGATCTGAATCTTTTAAGTGTGACAAATATGCAAAAAAAATGTAAAACAGGAAGGGGGCCAACACTTTTTCACACCACTGTATATATATATATATATATATATATATATATAAAGTATTTCCCCAATAACAACATATGTACAACAATGTAAGAGATCAGCCCTAAGACATGTTAATATCTATATCTGGATAGTAGAGATGCACCTTTCGATCGGCTAGGGATCTGAATCGGCCGATTTTCCTCATGATCGGCCCAGATCGGTGATCGGTCGGTCAGTCTCACTTCTTTCCGATTTCGAGCCGATCCGTTTTGTTACCAGCGGCACAGGCAATAACATCGGCCGCGCATTCTCACCCTCTTCTCTCTGATGACCCCTTCTCTCTCACACACACACACGTCTTATTCGCTCCGGTTAAATAGTGCTTGTAGTGTGCATTATTTTAGTCATTCCCTTAGGTTATACCAAACGCGTGCACACCACCACTGATCAATATTAGTGGATCGCACAATCCGCGCTCAGTCTCAAACAGCTTGTGAGCCACAAATACCAAAATGAGTGGCTAACTGCGCCAAAACAGTCAAATACATAAAATGTCAAAATGCCCGTCTTGCCGAGTATCCAGTTAAACACAGTCAGTTTTGGAACGTTAAATAGTTGAGAAAGAGAACGCATGTTGAGTAACAGTATATTGGTCCGTGGATAAACTCTTAAAGGGACTGCCGCAGTCCAATATTCCTGCTGCTGTCTGTCATGTTAATCAAAGAACAAAAGAATACGTTATACGTGAATACGTTTTATAACTTTAATGGTCAGCATTAATCTGTATTTAATTTTTACAATGACTGGATGTGTTATTTTACATTTGATTACTTTAATTTCTGCAGTATTTCTTAACTGAATAAAAACTTACTTAACCTGAAAAACTTAGTTTCATAGCTCTCTTTACTCTATTGCACTTATTTATGCTGTTGTTTGCAATTTGTTTTATTTGTTCTTATTTTATTACTGACTTTTTACTTGTGTTTTTTATGAAAATAAAACTTTGCGTAGAAGAAAAGTAGATTTTTGTTTGTACATGCTGTCAATTAAAGTTCTTAGAAAGAAAATCGGTAAAAATATCGGCAGATCACACTAACAAAAAAAAAAAAATCGGAATCGGCCAAGAAAATTGCAATTGGTGCATCTCTACTGGATAGTCAGGAAAAATTCTGCTTCTGTGCTTGTCTGTGAATGGGAATGTACCAGCATGTGAGAGTAAAGAAAGCAGAACAGATATGATAAGAACGGAAGTCGTCGTCAGAGCAACAGGAAGTGGGCCTCTCAAAAGAGGGGAGGGTGTCTTAAAAGGGACTAGGGGGAATGATGTAACATCCTGTGGAACATATTCTGTGTGTACGTATTTATGAATGGCCCAAAAAATGAAAGCAAAGTGGTCAAGTGTCTAGTTTCTCATCCTGTTAAGTCCCCTTAGGCTCGGCAGATGTTGCTGTTGTCTCTCTGTCGGGGTTATATCCATACTGCAGTCGGTCAACTTGTGTAATAGTTCTTCTGAGAACTAGAGTAAAACTTTTAAGGAACAGAAAGAGTGACTGACGTGTCCGCACGTTACACAACAGACACAGCCCAAACGGCAAAAAGCTGAAAGACGGGTGCTGTGCGTGAATGGCAGTGACTCGGTGTGCGAACGTCTGCTAGACATGAAAGTCTGGAGTGCGTCTGCACAGCCATCTGCGAGAAAAAACTTTTAATGCACTCAGCTGCACAGCCTGTACAAATGTGTCACCGTGTCATTGTGAGATCGCTCTTTCATTCTCTTTTTACCTTATGAATACAAAGTACCACAAATGAGCTTTCTCTGTAGCCATCAAAACATCGCAGCTTTTCATTACTGGAACAGTCAAACCTTGAACATCTGTCTTGTTTGTCTCTCATTAGCCCCCAAAAGTCCCCTCCTACATTCAAACTCCTCGTTTCCCAGAAGCAAGTGCATTAGACACCAACAAAACCGGCACACTTAATAGTAACAAAAAGGATAAATCACAAACAAGCGGGCTCTCGGGTTGCCATGGCAACTGGTACGGCAGCACTCGTGTCTGACGCTCACAAAGTCGGAGAGGGATTCAGCCAAGCGGGATGAAGAGTCACGTCTGCCGTCTAAAATATTTCAGACACTGATTGAAATATGATAAAAGTTAGTGATCATAAATCGATGGAAAATTTGACTTTAATGTGAGAGAGACAAACCAAGATGTTTGCGATACAGGAAAATAATCCCTCCTCAGTCATGTCCCCCCCTACGTTATGACGCACGTCAGTGATCTGTGTGTTGCATCCTGGCTGCTCACTCTATCCAAAAAACATCTGACTGAGTCACAGAAACATGACTGATCTTTTGTTTTCCACCACTCTCCATTCCTCTCAACCACTCCCACTATAGTTTCACCGCCCCTTTCTTTCTTTTACTCACTTTCCCTTTTCCCCTCACTCCAAGCCAGTGTGTCAAGAGGGGAAAAAATGTGGTTTCAGACCGAATTAAATGCTTTTCTTTCTTGTTGTCTTTAAATTGCACCACCTAAGACCAACTCATCAAACTTAATAATAACACACATTCACAGACTCACACACTTTCTCTTGTGAAATTCCTCTAGCTTGCCTACATCACTTCCTTTTACCACAAAAGTACAGTCCTAACATGGGGAAAAACTCCCACACACACACAACCGTTAGAGCTCAACGGAATGAACGAGGAGGACTTTACAGCCTACAACGTTTTGTTTTTTCATTCGGACAGTCCTGAAATACCAGTATAACCACACTGGCGTAAGCCCGGCCCTCTGTCATCGTCACTGTCGAATGGCTACCATGATAAGCGTACGTTGACGAAGCACTCTAGCAAGCCCACTGACCTACATCATGATACAGCATCATTCCTTCGTTTCACACGCTCACACGTGAAATGTGCAACCTACACCGTTCTCTCTTTAATCCACCTGTTAGGATCACAAACACACCCTCTTGAATGTTCTATCGTTACTCAAAATTAGCGATGGGAAGATAGACTCAAGTTCATAAAAATAAAAAAAACACTGATTTAGTGATTCTTTTAGGTCATGATGTAATTATAATTCAAAACAATGGTGCGCGTATTGGACTTCGCTAATCAAAACATTGCCCTAATACACAGTTCTACACACTTTCAAACAATTGAGAATGAGTATATATATATATATATATATATATATTTTTTTTTTCATTATTCACAGCAATTTAGTTTCTTACTTTAGTCTGGCCTATAGCTTTAACACAAGTTTATGCCGTCACAATAGAGGGACAGTGACGCTGCAATAAGGTGGCTAATTCAAAACACCCGCTGGTCTGAGAAGGACTGAGTCTCGGCAGCTGCTGCACTCTCGAAATTTACAACCCACAACTTCAAAGGGAAGCAAATGCAGGCTCTCTGTTTTCACGTCAGTCGTGCTAATTGATCGGAAGTCGATCTTCAAAGGGATCTTCCTGTCCTTCATATACCCACGTATTTACTTCCACGGGTGTTTATGACCGCCCCGTAAAATGCAGAGTGTCCCAACTCGCCCCCGACACGCTCATACAACAAACACCTAACCGTTTCACTGCAACTTTACATGCTGTCAGCAATGTTTGTTTGACGTCACCACAAATATTCCTCCTAGCGTGTGACAGAGAAACTTCCCCTGCATATTCCCTTAACCCAGACACCGGAATATGTTCAAACGCACATGCAAACGCTGAGAGAAAAAACACCCCACCCCCAGGTTGGGCTGGAGGCTTGTTGTAGTAGAAAATGATGCAAATGATTTCCTTTCAGACAAGACGCATTCAGTTCAGCACGAGCAGGCTGAGGCAATCCATTCAGCTTTATGAGACTGCCCAGCTCGGCACATCCCCGCAGTGGAGCCCTGCCCTCCCGTGTCAAACAAAGAGCAGCGGATCACATTGCCATCACACACACATAAATGGGTCAATGAAGTGATGCTCTTTTTTTTGGTTCGGTTTCATTTCAACCTTTTTTTCGTCCATAGAGCTGAAAGTCAAAAACATTCAGATGCATCAAGATTGTAAAACAGAAATAGTAGTAGTTTGGCATACTCTTCTGTTAAGTGTTTAAAAAAAATATATATGCAAAGCAATTTTGTTTTCACGAATGCATGACCCCTGGACCACAAACCCAGTCATAAGGGTCAATTTTTCAAAATTGAGATTTATACATCACATGAAAGCTGATAAGCTAAATAAATGAGTTTTCCATCGCTGTATGGTTTGTTAGGATAGGACACTATTAGAAAATCAGGAATCTGAGGGTGCAAAAAAAGCCAAATAATGAGAAAATCGCCGTTAAAAGTTCTTAGCAATGCATATTACTAATCAAAAATTACGTTTTGATATATTTACGGTAGGAGATTAACAAACTATCTTCATGGACCATGATCTTTACTTAATATCCTAATGATTTTTGGCATAAAAGAAAAATCGATCACTTTGACCCATACTATGCATTGTTGGCTATTGCTACAAATATACCCGTGCCACTTAACACTGCTGTTGTGCTGCAGGGACACATATTATTAAGTCAGAATGGCTTAAGCAGTATGCAGGCTATTTTGTTGTCATGTGACAAGAAAACCATATAACGGGACCAATTTAGACTCTCAAGATGTATTCGAAAATATCTTTTTTGTTTGATGTTTTAGTATAATGTAGTATTTGTAAATGAAAATTGGATTTGTTAGACACCAGTAGGCAGGTCTGGACAGTGGGGATGGGTGAGTTTACACACTGAACCCAGCCCCCTTCCACCGGACACACGTGGGACTGAGACTTTACACCTAAACACAATACAGCAATATACACAATCACACGCCCGACCCAATAACCAAACCATGCGTTGATTTGTCTAAAGAGCATCTCTCTAAACACAGAACGCCAGTCATCGTCTCAAACGCATGTGTTTGTGGGCAGCAACGAGTTAATGCGCGCGGTCACTTCCGGTCACTGTTGCTACAACGCTTGCATTCACACAAACCGTTGCTAGCCTGCAATAACAAGGAGTGTAATGTCTTTCAGTCACGGCCAACACTCAACTATTTGTGTATGAAATGTGCTATAGAAATAAACTTGCCTTGCCTATTCTTCTTATTGCTATTATTATTATTATTATTATTATTATATAAAATTAGATTTATTCAGGATTTAAAAGTTTTGAAGTTGAGAAAATGTGAGAACAAAATTTCACAGAGAATGTTCTGGGAGCGTCGGGCAAGCCAGACGACGTGGAGTAAAAATAGGACAGACAAAACAGATGGACCAAGAAGTGCTGAAATAAAGAAAAATAGACAGGAAAACTGTGGATACAATTTTCTAAATTACACTGGAAGAGTATCCACTTTTTCTGACTTATTCAACAGTCACGATTGAAGTTTTTTTTTTTTTTTTTTAAAAAAACAAAGCA